>NW_022630998.1:50937537-51052923 GCF_010015895.1 Lontra canadensis
GTTTTTTTAAATGTTTCCAGGGGTGCCTGGGTGGCTCAGTGGGTTAAGCCTCTGCCTTTGGCTCAGGTCATAATCTCAGGGTCCTGGGATCGGGGTCTCTGCTCAGCAGGGAGCCTTCTTCCCCTTCTCTCCTTCTGCCTGCCTCTCTGCCTACTTGTGATCTCTGTCTGTCAAATAAATAAATAAAATCTTTTTTAAAAAATGTTTTAAATATTTCCAGTTAAATGTGTGAGTCATAAGGATGTAATATGACTGCAGATAATAATACTGTCCTGTCACATGAAAAAGTGCTCAAAATCACTCAGCATCAGGGAAATACAAATCAAAACCTCAAGGAGATACCATCTCACATCAGTCAGAATGACAAAAATTAACAAGTCAGGAACAACAGGTGTTCGTGAGGATACAGAGAAAAGAGAACCCTCCTACACTGTTGGTGGGAATGCAAGCTGCTGCAGCCACTCTGGAAAACAGTACGGAGGTTCCTCAAAAAGTTGAAAATGGAGCTATCCTACAACCCAGCAATTGCACTATTGCGTATTTACCTCAAAGATACAAATGTAGTGATCTGAAGGGGCACCAGCACCCCAGTGTTTACAGCAACAATGTCCACAATAGCCAGCTATGGAAAGAGCCTGGATGTCCATTGACAGATGAATGGCTAAAGAAGATCTTATACACACACACACACACACACACACACACACACACACACGCACACGAAATGGAATATTATGCAGCCATCAAAAAGATGAAATCTTACCATTTACAATGACATGGGTAGAACTAGAGAATATTATGCTAAGCAAAATAAGTCAATCAGAGAAAGACAATAATCATATGATCTCACTCATTTGTGGAATTTGAGAAATAAGGCAGAGTATCATAGGGGAATAGACAAAAAAATGAAACAAGAAGAAACCAGAGAGGGAGACAAACCATACGAGACTCTTAATCTCAAGAAACAAACTGAGGGTTGCTAGAGGGGAGGGAGATGAGATGGAGGGGTGTCTGGGTGGTAGACAATGGGGAGGGTATGGTTGTGGTGAACACTATATATTGTGTAAAACTGAAGAATCACAGACCTGTACCCCTGAGATGAATAATATATTATATGTCAATTAAAAATAAATAATATTGTCTTGCATATTCAAAAGTTGCTAGGAGAATGGATTTTTTTTTATGATTTTATTTATTTATTTAACAGACAGAGATCACCAGTAGGCAGAGAGGCAGGCAAAGAGAGAGGAGGAAGCAGGCTGCCCGCGTAGCAGAAAGCCCAATGTGGGGATCCCAGGACCCCGGGATCATGACCTGAGCCGAAGGCAAAGGCTTTAACCCACTGAGCCACCCAGGCGCCCCTAAGAGAATGGATCTTAAATGTTCTCACCACAAGGAAAAAAAGTTGTAACTATATATGGTGACAGATGTTAACTGGACTTACTGTGGTGATCATTTTGCAATACAGACAAATATCAAATAATTGTGTTGCACACCTGAAACTAATATATTATGTCAACTACACCTCAACAATGGCAACAAAAATATTGCTCTAGGTAAAGGATGTAGAATAAATTTTTGCTCAATCTGTACAGTTTATTCTTTTATTCTTTTTTTTTAAAGATTTTATTTATTTGTTTGACAGAGAGAGAGAGAGAGATCACAAGTAGCCAGAGAGTCAGGCAGAGAGGGAGGGGAAGCAGGCTCCATGCTGAGCAGAGAGCCCAATGCAGGGCTTGATCCCAGGACCCTGAGATCATGACCTGAGCCAAAGGCAGAGGCTTAACACACTGAACCACCCAGGTACCCCTATTCTTTTATTCTTAACAAAACTTTTCATTTATCTAATTTATGCCATTATATTATAAAAAATTTTTAAATAAAATTCATTTTTTACAGCAATTACTTCATATTGATTCCATATTTTGTATCTACTATAATTCACATGCAAATTTTATTTCATAAGTTCTTGTGGTGCTTTTTCAATTCAGTATAATTTGAAGGGATCCTTTGTTCAAATCAATTCAGACACCCTGACTTAATGTGAATTCACTTAATGTGAAAGTCTCCTGGGTTTGTTTCTTTTTATTTGTTTATTTTCTTTTTTTAATTTAAACTTTAGTTAGTTAACATACAGTACAATATTGGTTTCCGGAGCAAAATTTAGTGATTCATCACTTGTATACAACACGCTGTGCTCATCACAAGTGCCTTCTTTAACACTCATCACCCATCTAGCCCTTCCCCCACCCACATCCCTCCATCAACACTCCATTTGTTCTCTATTGCTAAGAGTCTCCTACAGTTTCTTTCCCTCTCTCCTTTCCCCCTCTTCCCATATATTCATTTGCTTTCTTAAATTCCACATATAGCAAGATCATATGGCATTTGTCTTTCTCTGACTGCCTTCTTTCACTTAGTATAACACACTCTAGCTCCATACACATCATTGCAAAGGGCAAGATTTCATTCTTTTTTTAATTTTTATTTATTTATTTGGGAGAAAGAGAGAGAGCATGAGAGGGGAGGTCAGAGGGAGAAGCAGACTTCCTGCAGAGCTGGGAGCCCAACATGGGACTTGATCATGGGACTCCGGGATCATGACCTGAGCTGAAGGCAGCCATTTAACCAATTGAGCCACCCAGGCACCCCAAGATTTCATTTTTGATGGCTAAGTAATATTCCATTGTATATATACCTTATCTTTTTCAACCATTCATCAGTCAATGTATATTTGGGCTTTCTCCATAGTTTGCCTATCGTTGATAATGTTGCCATAAACATCAGGGTGTATGTACCCCTTAGGATCAGTATTTTTGTATCCTGTGGGTAAATACCTAGTAATGCAACTGCTGGATTATAGGGTAGTTCTATTTTTAACTTTTTGAGGAACCTCCATACTGTTCTCCAGAGTGGCTGCTCCAGGATGCATTCCCACCAACAGTGCAAGTGTGTTCCTCTTTCTCTGAGTCCTTGCCAACCCCTGTTCTTTCTTGTGTTACTAATTGTAGCCATTCTGACAGGTGTGAGGTGGTATCTCCTTATAGTTTTGATTTGTATTTCCCTGATGATAAGTGATGTTAAGCATCCCTTCATGTGTCCATTAACCATCTGGATGTCTTCTTTGGAAAAAAGTCTATTCATGTCTTCTACCCATTTCTTACCCACGTTACTTGTTTAGGGGGAATTGAATTTGATAAGTTCTTAATAGATTTTGGATACTAACCCTTTATCAGATAGGTCATTTGTAAATATCTTCTCCCACTCCATAGGTTGCCTTTCAGTGCTGTTGATTGTTTCCTTTGCTGTGCAGAAGCTTTTAAATCTTGATGAAGTCCAAGCAATTCATTTTTACTTTTGTTCCCCTTGCCTCCCACAATGTGTCTAGTAAGAAGTTGCTACTACTGGCCAAGGTCAAAGAGGTTTCTGCCTGTGTTCTCCTCTAGGATTTTGAAGTCTTCCTGTCTCACATGTATGTCCTTCATCCATTTTGAATTTATTTGTGTGTATGATGTAAGAAAGTGGTCCAGTTTCATTCTCCTGCATGTTACTGTCCAGTTTTCCCAATACCATTTGTTTAAGAGACTGTCTTATTTTTACTGGATATTCTTTCCTGATTTGTTGAAGATTAATTGACCATACAGTTGTACAGTCTCCTGGTGAGAGACAGCCAACCTCCATATTTACATTTATGTCCTAATATTGAGCATAAGAAATGGTCATCCTGGTAGCAAGATGTTGGTAGCACCTACATCTATTTGAGGACTTTTCCGTTGCAAACAACCGGAAGCTATGTGATACCAATAACAAAACTCCAAAAAAGAAAGGCAAGTTGAAACCCTAACAAGAACATTTTTCTTAAAAGAAGAGGAAGATCATATTACCATGTTGATTTTCAATCTCTCATGGCAGGTCAGTGGTTTATGAAAGCATATAAAGTGTTCTGGCGATGTTGAGTAGTAAGTTGAACAGTATAATTGGAAAGGTGTTTGGGAAAGGTGTTATAATTCAGAAAGTAGATTTACTCTTTAATCCTTTAAGCTGGTCCTATTCCCAGAATGCCAACAGAGCCACTATGAACTCCATAGATTATCCTGTGAGACTCTGAGCTATGTACACCATCTTTTGCAGTATTTTCATCGGGACCTGAGAGAGGGATGTATATGTGCGCCTGAGTGCACATACACATGTGGGGTAAGTATTTGTAGTACAATAGACTCAGTTTACAATTTCTCACACTGTCTTAATAAGGAAGGGAATCCAGATGGAGAAACTCAAGTTCAGTGAGTCTAACAAAAAAAGGTTACCAAACAGCGATCCACAAAACCCTAGAAGTTCCAAAGAGGCCAGCTCATGGGAGGAAAGGTCAGAGAAAAAGATGAGGCGGCAGCATCCTGGGCCAACCACCTCCACTTCAACCAGAACAATTCCATTCCCATATGCTTTACATATGGCCTTCTGCCTAAGATGTCCCTTGAAGAAAAGATACGGCTTCTAGAATTTAAAAACCATTACAGGAACCAACCTAGGAACAACTCTAGGTTCCTTTACTGCTTAAACATTATGATCCCATTAGAGCTGGTTCATTATTCATCTGATCATTTGCCCAGTCAACCTCCCTAAAAATTGGGCACAGCTATAATCCAGGCACAGCACTAAAAAATAAAAATGAGTAAGATGCAGCCCCTGTTCTCAAGAAATGTGTGGCCTAATGGGGTCCAGCAACATACAAAACAAAAAGTTACTGTGGGGTCCTCTAATCAGAGGATTTATAAGGTAAAATGGAAGTAAAAGAAAGTAATTCTTTACCTAGAAAGAGGGAGAAAGGGAAGAGTCAGGAAAGATTTGCAGGTGGAGTTGGAATGTTATAAATGACAAGAAGGAATTCTAACGCAAGCAGGAAGGAAATGTAATAAATCTTGTAGCTAGGAAGAATCCAAAAGCAGTTCACAAGATAGAGGTCAGAAATGTAAGACTGGTGGCCTGGGGATGAGACCCAGGGGCTCAAAAATATGGGGCTTCCATTACCTGGAAGCGGATAGGCCCTCTCTACTTCAGAATATATGGCTTCCTGCGTCCCAGTTAGCATTCCAATGGACACACAGCACTTACCCTCAGTGCTTCTCTATCCATTTCTCATTCTGAAGGACCATTCCTCATTCTGAGTTATGTGCCACTATTGCCAAGGGTTACAGCACCATGACTGGTCTTGTCAAGAGCATGAGCACCCTATCCATCCCCCCCACCCATTATCAAAGGGGCTGAAACCAAGAAGAAAGGGGATGGTAAAGCCACTGAGAAGAACAGGAGGCTTAAAACAATCCAGGCAAAGGAACCCCACAAATGTGAAGGATGACTATCTCACCTTCTGTCCCAGATGTCTTCTTCCCACACCGTATTACTCCATCCAGGCCACCTCAAGCCATTTCTGGGAGTGAGGTATCCACCAGAGGCCCAGATGACATTAGCCATGAGTTTCTTAGCACTACCAGAACATAGTGCAATAGTCTCCCACCTTGCCCATGGGGCTACGTTCCAGGACTCCATTGCCTGTTCTAAGACCCCAGTGGATGCTGAGAGTACTGAAATCTATATATAGTAATTTTTTCCTATACATACCTATGATGAAGTTTACTTTATAAGTTAGGTATAGTAAGAGATTAACAATAACCTAACAATTAGAACAATTATAGAACTATAAATTATAATTTATACAAATACATACTTACCCCACACGTGTATGTGCACTCAGGCGCACATATACATCCCTCTCTCAGGTCCTGATGAAAATATAAATAAATTGTAGAACTATAAAAAACTAGAACAATTATAATAATATACTGTAATAAAGGTTAAGTGACTGAGGCCTTTCTCTCCCAAAATATTCTTTTGTCCTGTACTCACCCTTCTGGTGGAGATAGGAGATGGTAAAAGGTCTCTGCAGTGAGATGAAGCAAGGTGAATGATGCAGGCACTGTGACCCAGTGTTAGGCTATTAGTCAGAAGGACCATCATCTGCTTCCAACCATAGTTAACCACAGGCAAACGAAACCTTGGAGAGCAAAAGTGCAGATGGAGGGGTGTTAACTACTGTACCACAAATTGGGCAGTTTTAAACAATGGAAATTTGTTGTCTCCATTGGGGAGGACACAAGTCCTAGATCAAGGTGTCCACAGGGCCATCCTCCCTCTGAACCTTGGGGGAAACTTTCCTTGCCCCTCCCTAGCTCCTGGTGGTTGACCAGCAATCTCTGGCACTGCTCAGCTTGTAGGTGCCTCACTCGAATCCTCTGTTTCCACATGGCATTCCCCGTGGGTGTCTGTGCCTTCAAATGGCCACCTTCACATAAGGACATCAGTCATTTTGATTTGGAACCCACCTTATCCAACATGACTTTGTCTTAAGTAATTACATCACAGTAACCCTGTTTTCAAATAAGCTCACATTCTGAAGTACTGTGGGTCAAGACTTCAATGTATCTTTTTCAGAGAACACATTTTAACCCATAACAACCATCTACCTAACCAGACACTGGGCTTTTAGCACTTTTTCTGAAAGAAGAACCTTAAGCTTTTCTTACCCTTGGTTTACCCAGAAATATCTCAAGGTCAAAGACAGTAGATTGAAGTATAATCCAACAAGAGAAACAGAAGTCAATCCTTACCAGAGTAAAAAAATTAAAAATTCAAAATTAAAAATGTTAAAAATACATAATGAAAAAAAAAAACCCATAATGCAAAAGCCCTATATTAACGTGAAACTCTTAAGTTAGAATTCATGGTCTGTGCCTACAAAACACACAGATCTGACTGCTCTATAAACATCAGTTTATATTCTGCCATTTTCCTCATTATACAAGACCATACAGTACTTTATGGAAACATAAAATTGCTAGTCCTTAAACCATATGTTTTAATATGTTTTAATAAGTAGCGGCTAGTCAGGCAAAGCATTTGCATGTCTGCTATTTTGGGATTGTTTCAACATCTCCCAGGGACTGTAAATATCCTTACTTGCAGCAAACTGTACCCAAAGTAGTAGCAAAATAGAAGCCACAGCTAGGCAATTAAGCTACTGTGAGACTGTGTTCTCAGCAGGTGAGATTGCAAGAGTAGGCCAGGTGATTAGATAAGAAACCTGGCGATAAAGGCAAGACACGGGGCCATGCCAGGTGAGGGAGAGCACACGCCCAGTAGGCACCATTTAGCTGTGCTGCCAAGAATCTACCTTTGTCTGAATGCTAAGAGCTATATGAGAGATTATCTCCTAGACCGGGAATGACCTTGTTACATGGCTTTATTTACTTTTTACTGCGAGAGAGAGAGAGAAGGTAGGGAAATGACTTCTCCCTGTTTTTAAGAGCTCTGAGTTCATCAGTTGGTCTTATTTTTCTGAAATGAGGAACAGTGAAACATCAAGTGATTTTTGCTGCCCCTACAAATGATAAATGTCTGTTAAGTAAAGAAGGTCTATTGATGGTCATCCAGAGTAGTAGAATTTGGGAGATTTTCTCCTGTGCACCCCTTGGGGCAACTACCCTCAATTCCACCAATAAAGGCATTTCCAGAAATAGCTGCTCCTCTTCCTCAGAGTCCTGCTTTAAAATGCAAAAGTTCAGGCTTGAAGATACCACACAAGCACAGTTTTCACAAAGTAACTCTCTGGAATTCCAGTCTAAGCCCCCCACCCCACAACCCACCAGCTAGGCTGGACTGAAGAGACCCTTCTCCTGGTTCCCTGAGCCCCCAATAAGATAAGGTGACCTCCTTCACACCATTCCACTATGATTTTTTTAGTATCTCCTTTTAGTCTCTAAAGTGTCCCAATCTAGATGAAGGAGTGCCCAATCAGCTGAGTCATTCTTGTCTTCTACCTGCTGCCGCCACAGGGCCTTGCATCTCCCATTAGAATGAAAGGAGAGGCCATGTGGCATTTCCGTCTTTACTTCCAGTGGCAAGAGATACCTGGCATCTCGCAGACAATCAAGAATTTGTGGAACTTAACTAAACTAAATGAAAACACCCTACACTCATTAATACTCTAATGTCCAGCCACATACCAGCTAACCAGAAGGCAGGGACTCCTAAACTCAGGAGAACACTGGGCCACAGAAGGTAGCAGATCCCTCAGAGAAGACAAGCAAGGGAAAAGCTTAGCCTCTCCCACCACCTACCTACCAGGCAGTCCTTCCCTAACTGCAAGCAAGGGACAGTAAACACCAGACCCTGTCTGCCAGGATCCATCCCCAGACACAGTCAGGCAGTGGCCAAAGACATCGTGAGCCACCTGCTTCAGACTCTGAAGGTTCTTTCTTCCTCTCTTTTCTGTACTTTTAATCTTTACATTTTTTTTCTTCTCTTTTGTCTTCATGTTCTTCTACATGATTAGATTGAATTTAGCCAACCTGGGGAAGGAGCAAGATGGTGGAAGAGTAGAAGATGGAAGTATCATCAGGTACCAGGAGTTCAGCTAGATAGTTATCAAACCATTCTGAACACCTATAAACTCAACAGGGGAGAGAAGAGAAGAAGAGCAGCAATACTAGGGACAGAAAATCGACCACTTTCTGGAAGGTAGGACGTGCAGAGAAGTGAATCCAAAGCAACAGGAAGATAGACGGTGCGGGGAGGGGCCGGCTCTCTGCAAGCGGTGGAGCAGCAGAGCACATAATCAGAACTTTTAGAAGTCTGCTCCACTGAGGGACATTGCTTCAGAGGCTAAGCAGGGGTGGAGCCCCCAGGGGGACAGTCTGGTCTCATGACCCATAGGGACACAAAAAGACCAGGGGTGCCCGAGTGTGGCAGAGCTCACAGGTATTAGAGCAGGGAAGCCGGCTACAGAGACAGAACTGAGGAGGGGGGTCTCAGCTCGGGGTTACCTTAAACGGTGATCCGAGGCACAGTTAGGCCACTGCTCTTCAGGCAGGGACCCCACACATGGCAGATCTGGGGAGACCCCGTCCTTCCTCCTCTGGGAGGTGCGGGAGCGTACGGCAGGAATCTGATGGATGTGGAGACTCCAAACGGGGCCGTGCACCAGAGATAGAAAACATCGGTCACAGGCCGGATGAGCTTGGAGCACAGCTGGAGACCAGGGAGATGGGAGGGATTGACTGCTTTTCTCTGAGGGCGCACTGAGGAGGGGGGCCCCGAGCTCTCAGTTCCTCCAGGCCGGAGACTGGGAGGCCGCCATCTTCATTCCCGTCCTCCAGAGCTCTACGGAAAGCGTTCAGGGAACAAAAGCTCCAGAGAGTGAACCTGAGCAGATTACTTAGCCTGGCCCCTGGCAAGGGCAGTGAAATTCCGCCTCCGGCAAAGACATTTGAGAATCATAGCAACAGGTCGCTCCCCCCCACCCCACTGCCCGAGAATATCAGCAAGAACATCTAGCCAAGACCAAGTTTACCAATTAATGAGAACTGCAGAACTTCAGAGCTATGCAAAAGCAACACACAGATTCATGGCTTTTTTCCCATGATCCTTTAGTCTTTCAAAGTTAAATTTTTTTAATTTTATTTTTTTCTTATTCTATTTTTTTAATTTTTCCTCTTTCTTATATTAACATTTTTAACTATCTAATCAATACATTTTTTAAAAATCTTTTTTAATTTTCATGGTTATAGTCATATTTTATGCCTTCATTGTATTTAACCTTATTTCTTATATACATATAAGGGTTTTTTTTCTTTAAAATTTTGGGATACAATTTCTTCTAAAAGACCAAAATATACCCTAAATCTAGCATATGGCTTTGATCACATTCTTTCCTCTTTTTTTTCTTTTTTCAACCAACTTCTTATCTTATCAATTCCTTTTTTAGAATCTTTTTAATTTTCATCTTTACAGTCATATTCCATCCCTTCATTGTGTTTACCTTTATTTCTGTATATATACATATAGGCTTTTCTTTCTTTAAAATTTAGGGAGGTAGTTTCTTCTAACAGACTAAAATACACCCAAAATCAAGGATGTGGCTCTGTTCTATTCACCAGTCTAATATATATTCTTTTTTTCTTTATTTCCCCTTTTCTTCTCTCCCTGGTTTCAGGTCTCTTCTGATTTGGCTAGTATATATTTTTCTGGGGTCATTGTTACCCTTTTAGTATTTTGTTCTCTCATTCTTCTATTCTTATCTGGATAAAATGACAATACAGAAAAACTCACCAAAAAAAAAAAAAAAAAAGACAAAAGGCAATACTGACAACTAGAGACTTAATCATTACGGACATTAGTAATATATCAGAACTAGAGTTCCCATTTACAATTTTACCCAAAACCATAAGATACCTAGGAATAAACCTAACCAATTAGGCAAAGAATCTGTTCTCAGAAAACTGTAAAGTGCTCATGAAAGAAATTGAGGAAGACACAAAGAAATGGAAAAACATTCCATGCTCATGGATTGGAAGAAAAAATATTGTGGAAATATCTATGCTACCTAAAGCAATCTACACATTTAATGCAATCTCTATCAAAATGCCATCAATTTTTTTCAACAAAATGGAACAAATAATCCTAAAATTTATATGGAACTAGAAAAGACCTCGATTAGCCAGAGGAATGTTGAAAAAGAAAACCAAAGTTGGTGGCATCACAATTCCAGACTTCAAGCTCTATTACAAAGCTATACTCATCAAGACAGTATGGTACTGGCACAAAAACAGACACATAGATCAATGAAACAGAAGAGAGAGCCCAGAAATGGACCCTCATCTCTGCGGTCAACTAACCTTCGACAAAGCAGGAACAAATGTCCAATAGAAAAAAGTCTCTTTGGGGCACCTGGGTGGCTCAGTTGTTTAAAGCCTCTGCCTTCGGCTCAGGTCATGATCTCAGGGTCCTGGGATTGAGCCCCGCATTGGGGCATTGGTGCATTGGGCTCTCTGCTCAGCAGGGAGCCTTCTTCCCTTCCTCTCTCTTTCTCTGCCTGCCTCTCTGCCTACTTGTAATCTCTGTCAAATAAATTTTAAAAAATCTTTAAAGAAAGAAAGAAAGAAAGAAAGAAGTCTCTTCAACAAATTGTGTTGGGAAAATTGGACAGCCACATGCAGAAGAATAAAACTGGACCATTTCCTTATACTACACACAAAAATAAACTCAAAATGGGTGAAAGACCTCTATGTGAGACAGGAATCCATCCAAATCCTTGAGGAGAACACAGGCAGCAATCTCTTCAACCTCACCCACAGCTACTTCTTCCTAGAAACATTGCCAAAGGCAAGGGAAGTGAGGGCAAAAATGAACTATTGGGACTTCATTAAGATCAAAAGCTTTTGCACAGCAAGGAAACAGTCAACAAAACCAAAGACACCTGACGGAATAGGAGAAGATATTCACAAATGACATATCAGATAAAGGGTTAGGATCCAAAATCTAAAAAGAACTTACCAAACTCAACACCCAAAGAACAAATAATCCAATCAAGAAATGGGCAGAAGACATGAACAGACATTTCTGCAAAGAAGACCTCCAAATGGCCAACAGACACATGAAAAAGTGCTCCACATCACTCAGCAGCAGGGAAGTAAAAATCAAAACCACAGTGAGATACCACCTCACATCAGTCAGAATGGCTAAAATTAACAAGTCAGGAAACAATAGGTGTTGGCAAAGATGCGGAGAAAGTGGAATCCTCCTACACTGTTGGTGGGAATGCAAGCTGGTGCAGCCACTCTGGAAAACAGTACGGAGGTTCCTCAAAAAGTTGAAAATTGAGCTAACCTACGACCCAGCAATCGCACTACTGGTATTTACCCTAAAGATACAAATGTAGTGAACCAAAGGGGCACATGCACCTGAATGTTTATAGCAACAATGTCCACAACAGCCAAACTATGGAAAGTACCTAGATGTCCATCTACAGATGAATGGATAAAGAAGACATGGTGTATATATATACAATGGAATACTATGTAGCCATCAGAAGAAACAAAATTTGCCATTTGCAACAACATGGAAGGAACTAGGGGGCATTATGCTAAGCAAAATAATTCAATCAGAGAAAGACAATTATCATATGATCTCTCTGATATGAGGAATTTGAGAGGCAGGGTGAGGGGTTTTGGGGGGTAGGAAGGAAAAATGAAACAAGATGGGATCGGGAGGGAGACAAACCATAAGAGACTCTTAGCCTCAGGAAATAAACGGAGGGTTGCTGGAGAGAAGGGGGTGGGAGGGATGGGGTGGCTGCGAAATGGACATTGAGAAGGGTATGTGCTATGGTGAGTGCTGTGAATGGTGTAAGACTGATGATTCACAGACCTGTACCCCTGAAGCAAATAATATATTATAGTTAATTTAAAAAAAAAAACAAAAAACCTCTCAGCGTGGCAGTGTCGGGCTCTACTTGGCATTCACTCTGTTAGAACTTGAGGAACTAGAGCAGCTGGTAACTCAGGAACAGCAATCCAAGAGCCCCGGACCCCTCCTTCTAGGGACAGCAGGGTGCTGGCCAGTGTGACTAAGTGTCCTCCTGCCACGGCAGCGGTCATGCTACCCTGAGAAGTGGGCATCAGCACCATTCACTTTGCTCTTTCAGAACTCGAGAGCATGTGAGGGGAGCAACACACTCCCACATTTTGTGGGAATCACTACAAGGAAAAAAAAAAGGAGATCCAGGTGAATTATCTCAGTGTCATTTATTCACTGTGGTTTATTACTCTGGAGGTGTACAGAGAGCCAGACTTCGGTTGTTCATCTGACCAATTTTCCCCCAAGGGTTGAGTGGGACCTTTCAACGCAAAAATATCACACAGTCTTTATTTTGTGCTCAAGTCAAGGCACTTCCTGTGAAAAGGCAACTCCTAAAAAAAACAGAAGCCAGTGGAGAAACAGGATTCACAACATAAACAGAAATTTCTCACCCCAGTTTTTTGTTGTATTTTAGGGAAAATACAGTATCAACATGAAGCCGAGCTCTGGTGAAATACAGTAAAATGGTCATTTTCAGTGTGCTAACGTTACAGATGTCAGCTTTCAGCTGATGACTCGATAAGAATGATTCAGTTGTTTAAAACGTCTTACTAATGTGTTCTGCTCAGAGAACATGTCACAACCTAAAATGTCACCAGAAATAAGATCTAGGGGTGACTGGGTGGCTCAGCGTGTTAAAGTCTCTGCCTTCGGCTCAGGTCATGATCCCAGGGTCCTGGGATCAAGCCCCACACCGGACTCTCTGTTCAGCAGGGAGCTCTCTTCCCCTTCTCTCTGCCTGCTTCTCTGCCTACTGGTGATCTCTGTCTGTCAAATAAATAAATAAAATCTTTAAAAGAAAGAAAGAAAGAAAGAAAGAAAGAAAGAAAGAAAGAAAGAAAGAAAGAAAGAAAGAGGATGATCTATACTAATTAAAAGGAATAGTGCTCTTAGTCTGAGAGAAAATTTAGGATCTCTACAGGGAATAGGTGCATGTACTGAATGCATCCTTCTTGTTTCTTAGTTTTGACCAAAGAGTTTATTTTACATCTAAACATACCCCTGACGTCCTGAGATCTTAAAATTTTCCGTATATTTTAACTAGAAAGAGAAACTAACCAGAAATAAAGAAGAGAAACTCGTTGACCCAACAGATTCTTATTTTCCAAGCAAAACTACAGGCAAACTATAAAAAGGCAGAAAAAGCAAAAAGCATGTAACTTTTGCAGTTCCAACTCACCTAAACAAGTACTGGTGAGAGAAGGAAAGTCTTGCCATCTACTGAGATGAGCAGGTGGCTCAAAAGTTCTACCCTGACTTCCAGCTTGGCTGGAAGGGACACCAAAAAACCTTCACTGTACCAGGGACACAAAATACCTTCACCGTAAAGAACTGGCTGTCAGTTGGGATTGGCAGCCTTTGGCTCACACTTTCATAATAGTGATGTTTTGTTCTAAGAGGTCTATATGTACTACACATTTTGTCTTCCTGACGATTCCATGAGGTCGGCACTGTCACTGCCCTATTCTATCTGCTGGTTTGGAGACTGAGGCACGGAGTCTGAGGTACTGACTGCCACAGCCACACAGTGGTGGGCCCAGGCCTGGAGAATGCCAGTTTTCAAAGTCCTCCAGAGCCCTGCTTCCCAAGGTACTGGCCATACAGGTGTCCTGGGGGGAGAACCAATTCAGGTAGCAATAGAAAGTAAGTCTTCAGAAACATTTATAGAAATCTGACAGAGGAGTGTCATATCTGTTAAAATTATGAGGGACTAGGAATGTTTTTAAAAGCTGGTCATCCCACACAGAGGGTATGAGGAAAATTGATCTGTAGCTCAGAAAGCACCCCAAGCTCAGTGCTGATGAGAAGGAACCTTACTCCCCATCTCTCTTCATCTGGGAATCTCTGTTAGTGGCAGAGCAGGTGTCCTGGGAAGGAGACACCCGCCCTCTGAGAGTGACCCCCCCCACGGAGAAGGCAGGGCCAGGGGAGCTGAGAGTGCAGGGGCACAAAGCTGGTGATCTCCGGAGTTTTCTTGGGTGAGCCCAGAACTTCCCCCCACCGCAGCATGCAAAATTAGGCAGAAACCGTGCTATCTTTAGCGCCTTACAGAGACTTCATTAGAAATGTAGCATTACAAGAAATCCTGATAAGGTCATCAAACACCTCCCCTTCCCCCTGAGGAAAGAACTATAAGGGGACAGGTTACCATGTTCCGTAAGAAAAATAGCTCTGTGTCACCTCCACACCCGTTTCCCTGGTCCATCTGATTCCAAAACACCTCTCCCAGTAAACAATGTACTCCTTCCCCCTTGTAAAACAGGACACAAATGCACCAACCCATCTCCTCACTCTAGAAATAAAGAAGAAGCATGGAAAAGGACCCTCAATATCTGAAGCAAGAAAGGCTTAACTTGAAGCCCAAGACAGGGATGGGAAAGGCCCCTGCCCCTCAAGGGAGGGACGAGGAGGACAGTGCAAGACATGCTGGTCAGCTCTTAGGCTCACTCAGCAACGATTTCTGGGAAAGCCCATCCCAAATAAACTAAAATGGAGCTTTTGTATCTCCGAAGCCACAAGTCACCACCAAACCTAACATTTACAAAGAAACTAAAGGATCCAATGGAGGAGGCTTCAGCGGAGGTACTCTGGACCACAGGGCACATTATTCTGGCGGAGGAGATGGAAGCTGTGTGAAGGGAGCTGCAGGGAGGAGCTGCCTGAGGCTGAGTACAGACCTGGGTTGTTGTGATTCACAGAAAGGAAAGGAGAGAAAACCCAGAGAGGTCGCTCACCGTGTACAAGCTAAAAACCTGTCTTTAAGAGATGTGGGTTGACAGGAAAATTCCCACCACTCCTGCTTGAAAGAAGAGGCAATGGCAATATTATTATTAAGGCTTAGGGCTTTTATAGCTTACAAAGTGTGTTTGCACATGTAATCTCATTTTTTAAAAATTTATTTATTTATTTACATGTCAGAGAGAGAGAGCGTGCACGAGCACGAGTGCCCAAGGACGGGGAGAGGCAGGCAGAGGGAGAAGCGGGCTCCCCGCTGAGCAAGGAGCCTGGAGCAGAATTCGATCCCAGGAGCCCGGGATCATGACCTGAGCCAAAGGCAGATGCTGAACCGACTGAGCCACCCAGGGTCCCAACATGTGATCTCATTTAATCCTATCCCTCATCCCAGGCAATAAACAGTAGTTTTTATAATCCCCTTTGGAAAGTAATAATCAATAAAGATAAAGGAACTCAAGACATTTTGCCCATATCACACCACCATGCATCAGCTGCTGAAATCCATGTCACTCATTTCCTGGTTCCTATGTCCTAGGGGGGTTCATTTCATCAGCTACTCTTAGGTCACTGAGATTTAGGCAACAAATAATATTGTTACCTAACCAAGTGCCCATTACTATATTTACTGGAACTGTGTGTGTGTGTGTGTGTGTGTGTGTGTGTGTGCGCGCGCGCACGCGCGCCATATAATCTTCCTGGCAATTTTTTAGTGGATCCGAATTTCAAATGGACTCATGAAGCCCTTTACATCAGCATATTTGTGCTGAATTTTTGGTGAATAAAGGAACAAGTAAATGAAAGACAGTTGGCTACAAGGAATACTTGCAATGTCCTAGCCCGAAGTTTCCTTCCCTGGGGAGTTAACCAGGACCACTTGCAGTGGGTTGAATTCCCACTCTCCCTGACCTCACCAGCCACATACATGCCAGGGACCACTTCTGGAGACTGTGATTCTGTGGGAGAAGATGAGGCCTGACGCTCTACATGCTTCAAACCAGACCCAAAAACGCACACTCCTGACGATGAACCACCTTCCAGACTAACTCCTTCCTTTACAAAGAGGGAAATCAAGGTTATGTGACATGGTCAAGGTCACACAGCTCATGGAAGAGAACACCATAACCCAACACTCCAGGCTGTGGCAGAACCTCCACTAGGAGTACTTACCGGAAAACACCATATGGTACCAAGGCCCCTATGAGGGCTAACTGAAAAGCTTCACCTTTTCACCAAAAATAACCAAATTAAGGCCACTTAAACAATCAAAATGCAGCACATCTTTTTTTTCTCCTGCTTGAAGGGACTATGGAAAGATCTAGTTAGGAAGATAACCTGGGTAACAACTCCCAGAGTTAGCAGAGGAAACAGACAAGTGGTATAGAATAAAATAGCTAGCCATACACCATTGAGCTTTTGGCTATACGGAATGTCCCTCAGCACAGTGCAAGGTGTCAGGATCATCCCTGAACATGGACACGCCTGACCTGGTCTCCCCGAGTCCCATCACCTGTGTGAGGGCCTTAGTGACTCTGTTTTGAGGGACCTCCTCTTCCTTATTCCTCAGGAGCAGTCAATGAATACTCCTGCTGCTACTGTCTGGGAGAGGTGGTGTGTCCTTGGAGGATCAACGTGAGGACCCCTTGGGAAAGGAACTAGGTAGGGGGGTTCCCTGTGAGGGCCCCAACGTATGGAAACATGGCAAGCGTCCACTATCATACGGGAATGTGCTTCTTGAAAACATATGGGGATAGCGGGATAATGTGGAGGGAAACCTTGAAAAGGTTGAAACTACCCTTCAGGGAAGAGTGGCTCTGACATCAGGGCCACCTTTCTTAAAAGACCTTTAACAAACATCACATTTTTAAGAAAACAATCCTTTTTCCCTGCTCCATTTGGTGCAGATGATCCTCTGAACGGTGCTTTGCTGCCCCCTCGTGTTCATTTTCTTTTATTAAAAATCTAAGGATTTAGGGGCGCCTGGGTGGCTGGGTGGGTTAAGCCTCTGCCTTCGACTCAGGTTATGATCTCAGGGTCCTGGGTCAAGCCCCACATGGGGCTCTCTGCTCAACAGGGAGCCTGCTCCCCACCACCGTCTGCTGCTCTGCCTACTTGTGATCTCTGTCAAATGAATAAAAATAAAATCTTTTAAAAAACAAAAATGTAAGGATTTGTTAATCCTTACAACAATCCTTAACTTTTCGTTTTCCTTTCCTTTCCAGTCTTTCCAAAGAAAATTATCCCTTGAATGTCACTGAAATAGCCAAATTAAATCACAATTAAGTTAAAGAAAAGGGTCTTCTTACCACATACATGACAGCTGCTTAGAACAGAAACCCGATTTCTGCTTCTCTTCCAGTTGTCACTCACCAACAGGCCCATCAACAGGTTAAGAAGGACTCCAAAGGACCATGTGACAAAGGTCATCACCATGTCACTTCAACAGGATCTCTTTAAAGAGAGCTTAATTCTCTGCCTGAGAAATGCCAGGAGCTACCCCAGCACTTCCCAAATTAGGCTGGGCCTCTGCAGAGCAGTGTTTAGACTCCTGGGCCTCACCCCCCAGGACTTCTGAATAAGTAGAGCAGAGACAGTTGGGTTTTTTAAACTCCCCAACTACTTACACTATATTTTCAGATTTGAGAGCCACTGAACAACTACATGAGTGAGGGCCGACCTTTATAGAAAAGACCTAAAGGACAGGATTTAAAAAACAAAACAAAAACCACAAGTTTTTTGATAGAGCTGTGCGCAATGACGCACATAGGAGTTTAGAATTTTGTCTGGGGCCAAGAAGGGGTCCCAACAGGGTGATACTGGGATCTGGGAGAGGGCACCTGAGGTGAAAGGGCCTCATTACAGGAGGGGCGGGAGCCCTGGAGACAGAAGCTTCTGTTGCTTGTCTGCCCTGTTCCCTCTTTGATCCTCTGCTCCACGGCCAGGCAGGCATCACGTCCTGCTTGTTGTCCCTTGTCAAGCTCTCCAAAATGTGACCCTTCCCTGTCTATAGTTCCCACTTTAATTCTGGTAACAAAGAAGGGGCAAGGTCAAAAGAGAAGCGGGCCTTTTCTAAAGCATCCCCCTTATAAAACCATTTACTTAAAGATATCCTGCAGGTTCTGTGTTTCGTATTTCCTGCAATGTTTTCCTCAGAGTCACACCAGGCCCCTCTTTCAGGAATCCTCCAAAAAGTAAAGGGACAGAAACACTTGGTTTACTGTGGCGAACCTAACACCCATGTTATCTCCTCAGTCTTTTCAGGACTTCACTAAAGTAATAGGAAGTGCAGATGATAAGACCACAGGGACAGATTTATGGGGAAGGCTACAACAGCTGATGAAACGAGGGACCGGGGCAGCAAGTGGGAGAGAAAAATATTTTTCACTAAGAATCCTCCTGTACTTTTAAAATCTGTACTTTGAGGTTGTACTATTAAAAAGATACATGATTAGGGCACCTGGGTGGCTTAGTGGGTTAAAGCCTCTGCCTTCAGCTCAGGTCATGATCCCAGGGTCCTGGGATGGAGCCCCACATCAGGCTCTCTGCTTAGCGGGTAGCCTGCTTTCTCCTCCCTCTCTCTCTCTCTCTCTCTCTGCCTGCCTCTCTGTCTACTTGTGATCTCTGTCTGTCAAATAAATAAATAAAATCTTTTTTTAAAAAAATACACTTTTTTTCCAAGGCAAAAGAAACAGGAATTGAAAATGGTTTCCCCTGGGCAATAGAACTGGAGAAAATGAAAGGGTGGAGAGAGTAAGGATATTCTGTATCATTTTCTATTTTTATATACAATAAGATTTGTTGTGTTAATGTTTTAGTATTATATTTTTAACAATATGCATATGTTATTCTTTGTATAAAGTTTAATATCTTTAATGAAAGCTGTGGTGTTGCTTCTTGGACACCAAAGTTTAAATACTGTATAGGCGGCACCATCAGGCAAGAAAAGGTGATCCTGACCAGTATTCTGTAGCCAAGGAGCTTCCCAGTCATGGAAAGTTCTTTGGCCCCCTCTGCTGGTAAGTGATACCCTTATCGACAAGTATGAAAGTACTTGCATGTCTTTGCTGAGAACCTCCTTCTTGTAAGCTAACAAATTCATTAGCTGAGTGGTTTCATTTCTATTAAAAATCCCATTAAATTATCCAGTATGTTCTACATTCACTGGCGATGTCACAGAAGGAAATGTTCCCATCTCACACTTTCTGTGAATTCCAAAGAACTTTTTCCCCCCTCAGCCATTTTCACATACTCAAATAAAATCTCAGGGTGCCTGGCTGTTCAGTGAGTAGAGCATATAATTCTTGATCTCAGGATCATGAGTTCAAGTCCCACACTGGGGGTGGAATTTACTTTAAAAATTTCTTAAATAAGGGGCGCCTGGGTGGCTCAGTGGGTTAAAGCCTCTGCCTTTAGCTCAGGTTGTGATCCCAGGGTCCTGGGATCAAGCCCCACATCGGGCTCTCTGCTCAGCCGGGAGCCTGCTTCCCTTCCTCTCTCTCTCTGCCTGCCTCTCTGCCTACTTGTGATCTCTGTCAAATAAATAAAAATAAAAAATCTTAAAAAAAAAAAAAAGAATCCTTCCATAACTTTCCATAACTTTCTCTATGCTCATACAAAAATATACAAATACACAGGCACATGCACCTTTTTCTTTTTTTTAATTTTCGAAAATAGGATCAAACTACACATAATAGTCTATAATTGGGTGCCTGGGTGGCTCAGCCAGTTAAGTGTCTGCCTTCAGGTCAGTTCATGCTCCCAGGGTCCTAGGATCGGGCCCCACGTTGGGCTCCTTGCTTCTCCTTGCTTCTCCCCCTGCCTGCGACCTCTCCCTCTCTTTGACAAATAAAATCTTAAGAAGAAAAAAAAAAAGTGCAACTCAAATGCCCCCCAAATGCGGTCTTAATTCCCTTTTGCTATGTGAGGTAACATAGCTACAGGTTCGTGGGATTGGGACATGGACATCTTTGGAAGGCATTCTGAGGTTACCACAGAGGGTGTCAGCCTGGACCGCTCTGCATCAGGTTCCTTCACATCCACCCACACCCACTTCCAAAGGAGGAAGCTATCAACAAACAGGACAATAAAGGGTAAACCTCAGGAGACAAGGCAGGGTGTGTGTGGGAAAGAAGGGGAAGGAAGGGGAGAGAACCTCACAAGTCCTGGTGACAATGGGTTGCTGATTACTCCCATTCTTCCTCACTGTTGATCAAATTCCTTTTCTGCTTGACAAGCTTGAATTCAGTTTCTGTCACTTGCCACTAGCAGAATCCTGATTAATGAAACAGTCATTTATTGAGAGTCTACTATATGGCAAGGCATTCTGTGAAACACTTGTACTTTTCTACTCCTCATATCCACATTGCAAAATATTAGCTTTTGTATTTTAAAAATGAAGAACCTGGGACACCTGGGTGGTTCAGACCCTTGGTTTTAGCTCAGGTGATGATCTCAGGTCATGATCTCAGGACCCTGGGATCAAGCCCCCACTCAGGTTCCATCCTCATCGGGGAGTCTGCTTAAGGATTCTCTCTCCCTCTCCCTCTGCCCCTCACCCTGCTCATGTCCTCTCTCAAATAAATAAATAAATCTTTAAAAATAAATAAATAAAGATAAAAATGAAGGACCTAAGGCTTTATGGATTGAAATACCCCACCCCAGGTCAGCCCCTACGGATCCAACCTAAGTCTGTCCAACAGTTTATAGACCAAGTTTGGAGCTTTCCTTCTGTGGGTCATTTCCTTCTGGAAGTCACCCCTAACTTTCTGTCGTATGGTCCTTCACCCAGAAAGGTTTTCCACTGGTGTTTTAACTGTTCCTAACTAGGTCCTGACTCAGGCTAGAAGGCATCAAAACAGGAAACTGAGTCAGTTCCACTCATTTCTTCCAAGATCAGTCCCCCTCCAGATTTCACTGGCTAGTCTCTCTCTGGTGACCCCTTTCTGAACTCCAAATCTGTATGAATAACGGCTTTCTAGACATTACCATTTGAATTCCTCAAATTCAACATCCAAGGTGGACATTCTTTTTCTCTCAAAATACACTCTTCCTTCTCAATTTCTTTTATTTTGTAAGATTTTTTAATATTTTTTTACTTTTTAATTAAAGATTTGTTTTATTTTCTTAATTTTTTTAATCTCTACACCCACTGTGGCGTTCAAATTCACAATCCCAAAATTAAGCATCACATGTTCTTCCAACTGAGCTAGCCAGGCGCCCCTTCAATTTCTTTTCTTAAGGGATGACACAACCATCGAAGCCAAGCACAGAGCAGATAGCCTTGACCTCTTGACTCCCTTACCAAAAAAATCCTAGCGACTCTCCCTCTTTAACACCTCAGTTTCATTCCCACTACACTTGCCCTTAGTTCAATTCTTTTCCATTCTTTGCCAGTATTATTGCAACAGTTTTAACTGTCTCCCTATTTCCCAGTGTACCCCCTTCCCAGCTTTTCTTTACACTCTGGCCAAAGTGATCTTTCTAAAATATATAGATCTGCTCATATGACTTCTCTTCAGTAATTCCTCATTGCCTCCAGGACAACATCTCAGATATTTAGTTTGCTTGTCAAGATCTCCGTCTGCTACAGTGGCCTTTACTTATTTCTCCTCTAATACTGATCACACACTAGCCCCTATGTTGAAACACCCTTTCCTCCATCATCCAGCTAACATTTAATTACTTGTCAAAATAAGGAGGAGAATTTTCCGTATTTGCAGGGAATTTTCTGAAATGCCTTTCTGCAGGTCATAATGCTATCTTGGTTTTAACTTCACTCTTTCCTCACTAGGTGAAGAACTTCATGAAGGATGGGACTCCGTTTTCAATATCTGCGTTCCCAGAGCCCGGAACAGTGGCTGATATGTATTAAATTCTCCATAAGTTCTTGTTGATATCACGAAACAACATATTTAAATTAAAGAAGAATAGTCATGGGGCACCTGGGTGGCTCAATGGGTTAAGCCTCTCCCTTGGGCTCAGGTTGTGATCTCAGAGTCCTGGGATCGAGCCCCACATCAGGCTCTCTGCACAGCAGGGAGCCCACTTCCCCCTCTGTCTCTGCCTGCCTCTCTGCCTACTTGTGATCTCTGTCTGTCAAATAAATAAATAAAAATCTTTAAAATAAATAAATAAAATAAAGAAGAGTAGTTATATTGTAAATGTACTTTGGGTATGCCTCTCCCTTAGAGTTTTCCCTAGGCAAAAATTTTAATTCTTCCAACCTTCCTTTTCATCACTTTTATATCTCCAAAAAGAAAACAACAAACAACAACACAAAAAACACTCCAGGTTCTTCACAATGAATCGAACTTGGACTGGGCATTCCTAAAGCAAGTATCTCTCTTCAGGTTCTTTTCACTCCTGGTTCTTTCTACTGCACGAACCATCAGGTAATTGAATGATTTCAAAGTATTTTTAACAATTTTAGTAGTAAAAGGAACACAATACATCTCGTGTCATGTCATCAGATTTGCCAAATTCCTTAATAATAACTGGGAAAAGCACCCACATTTTCTATTTATCTAAGAGTTTCCTGTGAATAGGCAACTTTGGATAGAAACTCACGAACCTACAAATTGACAAAGTAAAAATTCATCTGTTTTGGAAGACACAATAACAAGAAAAAATATAAAGGAAGATACAAAAATACTCTGTACATTCCTAATATGAAATAAATGTCTCTCTCAAAAGAAATGCACAGCCATAAGAAGGTTAAATAGTGAAGAATTGAATCAAAGACAAAGGTAGCATAAGAATACAACCCAAAAAAAGGACTCAAATATACAACTCACCTCTCTAATGTGAACCACTTGATTTTTCTTGGCCACAGGAGAGCAAGAAATGGTGTGGTATGGTAGATTGGTCAGCTGGATAACTGTAGTGAGCAACTATTTAGTAATGAATATTGACATTTCAAACTGTATCAACATGAAACAGGAAGTGTGGATGGAATATATCCAAATAATTTGTTTGACTTACGCAAGATAATTTGGAGTGGAAGAAAACACTTATTAATACATAGAGGAAGCAAGGGGCGCCTGGGTGTCTCAGTGGGTTAAAGCCTCTGCCTTCAGCTCAGGTCATGATCTCAGGGTTCTGGGATTGAGCCCCGCATCCGGCTCTCTGCTCAGCAGGGAGCCTGCTTCCCCCTCCCCCTCTGCCTGCCTCTCTGCCTACTCGTGATCTGTCTGTCAAATAAATAAATAAAATCTTAAAAAAAAGATACATAGAGGAAGCGACCTAAACTCAAACTGGGCTCAAGATTAAAAAATACTACTACTGCCGCTAATAAAAATAATATATGTAGCATTTTTCTAAATTGCTTTGCAATATTGTGCCACCTGAGGGCACCAAAGACTTAAAAATATTTTCATGTTTTCTGCTGAAATAAAAAATTCCTCAATTTTTTTCAATGAACTTTTATTGAGCATTGTTCGTATTTTAGGAATAAAGAGATGTAATAAGGACACAAATACAAATCAAATATGGTCTGTAGACTTAGTGAATGGGTGGGAGTGGCCTTAGTGCAGGCTGCAAAGGAGAATGTCATGTTTTGTGTTAATTACGGTCATCTGGTGTGGTGGGCCCACAATTATTGTCATTTGGTATAAACATATTCAGTCTGTCCTTCACATTGCTTCTCTAATTAGGGCTCAGATTCTTAAGAGTCTCTGAGACTCTTTCAGGGTTGGTCCAGTTCACACTATTTTCATTATAACACCAACATGTTTTTACTTTCATCAATTTCATTTTCTCGTGCATCTGTAGTGTTTTCCACTTCATGACATGATAATGTTATTGCTCTGCTGACTTATAAAATGTGTGTGTATATTGTGTTTTTTAAGAAATTTCTAAGGTAGCAAGGTGATTCGAGCTTGGGGTATGCAGCGTCCCTGAATCCATGAGCAAGTAAGGAGATTCTCTGTGCCCCTAGAGGCCCCACCCCACCATATGGTACATTCCCAGCACCTCTCAGCAACCCCGAAGTTACCTCTCTGTCATCCCCTCCTCCTGCACCAACTTTTTGTACACTGGAAAAGAAGTTCTTCAGTTTGCTGAGATTACATCTTGGCTGGTGATTCTGACCTGCTCCAGCACCTCCACACCAGTATCCTCCTCCCTGCTGGTGGTTGAGATGATCCTTGCCACTATCTTTTTTGCCATCAACATGTGTGACCTACAAACCAAGATAAAAACCATCAACTGGCCTTTGAGTGATTTCTTGCAGACCCTCACAGTGGCCATCCTCTATCTGATCACCTCCACTGTTGTCCTTATCGAGAGAGGAAACCACTCCCAAATTGTCACAGGGTTACTGGGCCTAATCGCTACCTGCCTCTTTGGCTATGCTGCCTATATGATGCCTATGATCACCTTATCCTAGAGACAGTAAAGACATACAGCAGCCCCCACTGACCTTGCAGATGGCGTAGTGTAGCTGAGCTCCCTTCATTTCTCTCTGTAGCCTGCCCCCCCCCCAAAAAAATTCCATGGAAATAACTCCTTCCTAGCCATATAACACTCCTGGCCAACTCCCAGCCCCTTATTGAAGTAAAAGTACCTTTATCCTGAGACTCTGTCTTCTGACCTGCCTCCTGGCGTGGCCATCTTTATATATGGGTGTGCCTAAGTCCCTCCCTGTTCCCCGCTTCCTTCTGCAGTATCCAAAAGGAGACACCTGTTCTGCCTGGACTATGTACCTGGTTAAGCCACAAAATTACGGAGGAAGCCTTGGATTTCAGATTCTAGGCCCCAGGTTTTGGTTCTGTGGAGGGATAAATAAACAGATTGTTAGAATATATGATAATGAATAAACGAGTCCTTTGGTCAAAAAAAAATTCTAAAGTAGCTGCTTTAGACTATAAGTTTGTGCATTTTCAGAGATTAACTCTGTTCTCTGGGCTCTTTCTGGCTATATTCAGTTCTCCTTGCTATGGTCTCTGCTCAGTATGCAGTAATCATGATTTTGGAGCCCACAAGGTTTTCTTACACCTCTATGGAAACATCACTACTAAATATATTCTGATATCTTATTTCATGATATTTTTAAATTCTTAGAAACTTTTTCTAGATTTTGTATCTAAAATATTATTTTGTAACTTAATATTTCATCCTAAAATTAACTATGTATTTTTCTTTTGTCTAAGGGTAGTTGTCTTAAGATAGGGATATTAAGAGACTCGTTTTCACAGTCCACAGCTGCACCATCTACACATAAAGATGTTGAAAGTAATGAACTCATGGAAGGAAGGAATCTACTCCAGAGAAACTGCACAAAGCTGTAAATAAACGAGAGTATAATGAAAACATCTTCACCTTGGCTTTATGGATGTTCTTAACTTATTGTGCCTTATGCAAGAGAACACTTCCAAATAATTTTAAAGTGTTACTTAAATGGCAGCATCAGTTTGAGACCCCAGTTTAAAGAGTTTAAAGAAAAGGGAATGCAATAGTGTACTGAGTTGAATTGTGTGCCCAAAAATTCATGATCACCCTGAACCTGAGGACATCCCTTTATGGAAACAGAGTCTTTGCAGATGTAATCAGCTAAATTGGATCATACTAGATTTTCCCCTAATCTGATGACTAGTGTCCTCAGAAGAAAAGAACACAGACATACAGACAAGCACAGGGAAACGCCCATGTGAAGATTGAGGCAGGAATTAGAGTTTTATTGCCACAAACCAAGGGATGCTAAGGATTGTTAGAAACCACCCAAACCTAGGAAAACTGAAGGAAGGATCCTTCCCCAGAGACTTCAGAAAGGGCATGGCCCTGCCAACACATTGATTTAATAGGCTCCTGAAATGTGAGATAACAAAATTTCTGTTGTTCAAAGCATAGTTTGTGGTACTTTATTAAGCAGCCATATGAAACTCATATATTTTAAACATCGAAGTCATGAGCTCTTTTAAAAGCCAAAACGTGTTGGTCCCTGGTTTTCCCAAGCCAGAAATATGGAGGCCACTGAAGTTTCTTTCAGATATTTCATATTGTGCTGTCTGGAGAAAACAACTGACAGGCTAAGAGGCTAATTTAAAGCCTTGGTACAACTGACACTGCTGAATAACTAAAAATTCAGTATAGAAATCACAGGAGTGCCATTTTCCAATGTTAAGGTAATTCATCAAGTTAAAAAAAATTTTGTTTATTCATTCGACACAGACAGGCAGAGGGAGAGGGAGAAGCAGGTCCAGAAGGGAGTTAAAGGCGCCCCTCAAGTTAAAATTTTAATTGTAACGTGAAGACTGAATTAACAGCTCATCTTCAAAACTGTACTTGCCTGGGGGCACTTGGGTGGCTCAGTTGGTTAAGCATCTGCCTTCGGCTCAGGTCATGATCCCAGGGTCCTGGGATGGAGTCCAACATTGGGCTCTCTGCTTGGCAGGGGAGTCTGCTTCTCCTTCTCCCTCTCCATTTCCCCCTGCTCCTGCTCTCTCTTAGAAATAAAATACTTTTTAAAAGACTGTACTTGCCTTACAGATGGATGAATATCCATCTTCTTCCTCTCAATTGTGAAATAAAGCATACAAAAGTGCATAAACCATGAAGAGTTTGAATACATTTTAAATGTAAATTCAGTATATTTTTAGATATGCCTATTCAAACAAAAATTTTTGAAAAATAAATTTTTTTTTCAGGTATTCTGGAATGTGCCTAGCTATCTGTGCAAAGAATCCAAGACTTACTTTCCCTGGACTGTGAACTTACTTTTTTGCTTATATTCATTTGATAATTAGCACCAATTAATTATCAAAGAATATCTTCTTTTTGTGAATACCTGCCAAAAAACACAAGTGATGCTGAAGCAGTCAAAGCGCTGGATAACTTTCTGAATCACAGAGTTTATACTGCCAACACATGTGTTGAACATTTGCACTGATGGTACAAAAGAAATGGGTAAACTACTGGTGGTATTTCACTGTGAATCAAGATGGTGACACCAAAGAGTATTAGTAATTATTCAATTTTTTAAATCCAGTAATTATTCAATTTTTAAAATCCCATTGCTCAGAATAGCCTGGCCAGAAAGCTGGCCCAGAATCCTTACCTAACAGTAAGGGGGAGAGGGAGCAACAGATTTGCTTAAGAATGTTCTGCTAAAGCAGTAAAAGTTACTGATTCTACTAGATTTCAACCCTTGAGTATATGTCTTTTCAACAGACATGCAATGTCTGTGATGCAATGGGACATATACCTAAGGCTAAATATATCAGGTCATGTTACCCAGATTTTGCCATCAGAAAGTATAAGGCAAATAAATTACACAAAACATCTAAGTCAGAGCAGATTACATTATTTATGACTTTGAGATGAGTCACAATGAAAAATAATGAAAGTTTTAAAAAGTATTAACTAACAAAGTTAATTAAGACCATACAATCATCTAGGGCAAGATTCTCCCAAATGCAAGAAGTCCTTCACAGTATCTATGAAAACTGGTCACCAAGCTCTTGTTTGAATACTGGTACTGCTCACTTCCCATTACAAGCCATTTTGTAAACTCTAATAAAAGATTTTTCATTCAGTGACTGAACTCTGCATCCCCCAACACCCTTGGATTGGCCCTAGTTTCCTTATTAGGGTAGCCTGATATAGTAAAAAGCACATAGACTTGGGAACTTAAACCTCATTCAAGTACCAGTGTACTCACATACTCACAGGAAGACTTTGGGCAGATTACTACCTTCTTGAGTTTCAGCTTGTACAAATGGGGAGTACTCACGCTTTCACTTCACTCCAGCAAATGGTCTAAGGTTCTATAAGAATATGTTTAAAACTTCTTGATAAATATATATTTATCCATGAAATACACATTTAAAAAATTATCTTGCTAGAGTTCTTTCCATTGACATACACAGAAAAAAAAATAACAAAAGCTAATATTGCTGAGTGGAAATAAAGGCTTTACATGTATTTTTTTGAGATCATTCCAAATACTATTCCATTTTACACTTAAGGAAATTGAAGCACATACAAGTTAGGTAACCCAACCAACATCACACAAAAACTAACCAATTAATCTCTTTTCCTAATAATATTTTAAATACTTGAAGACAGCTTTCCTACCTGCTCTCTACTTGCCTTATCTTTTGGGCAGTCTTGCACACACACACAAAAATCCATTGCTCAGAATAGCCTGGCCAGAAAGCTGGCCCAGAATCCTGGATTCAAAGCAATTGATCAGTGGACCTTCTGAGACCCAAGAACGCCTATGCTAATCTAGAGCAAGACAAATACCCCTGAGCAGCCACTCAGCCTGCAATGAGAGACATTCCAGAAAAATCTAACCTCTTTTCATAATTATCTTCAAGTCAAAAAGAACAGCTTGAAAATTTGTCAGTTAGCAACTGGAATTCCTGTAGATCTCTTCTCTACCAAATCAATAGCTAAAACTCAAGGCAAACAACTGATATTACTCTCAAATTTTTTCACTAATGTCACATCTTAGAAAAGAGTGATTTTTATGTCTTAGCAGACAGACACAGGGGAACTGTACCATCCAAAAGACTAATGTTCCCTTCAGAGTAGTCACATTGGCAGACTCTGTATTCAAAAACATGCAGGACAATGCTAGGCACTGAGTAGGCAGGTGCTCAGTGTGTGAATGATTTTGGTGATGCTGCCATTGCTTAAAGCATTTTTAGAATACTTTTGGTCCTCCTAAGTCTAGATATATGTTTAATTATCTTTGACAGTAGCTCTTCTTAGCCTTTGAGGTGACTGTTTAAAAAGTTGTAGAATCCAGGACGCCTGGGTGGCTCAGTTGGTTGAGCGACTGCCTTCAGCTCAGGTCATGATCCCAGAGTCCTGGGATCGAGTCCCACATCAGGCTCCCAGCTCCATGAGGAGTCTGCCTCTCCCTCTGTCCTCCCCTCTCATACTCTCTCACTGTGTCTCTCAAATAAGTAAAATTTAAAAAAAAAAGTTGTAGAATCCCTTCTTCCTCTCAATTGTGAAATAAAGCATACAAAAGTGCATAAACCATGAAGAGTTTGAATACATTTTAAATGTAAATTCAGTATATTTTTAGAAATGCCTATTCAAACAAACATTTTTGAAAAATAATTTTTTTTTTCAGGTATTCTGGAATGTGCCTAGCTATCTGTGCAAAGAATCTAAGACTTACTTTCCCTGGACTGTTATATAGACAAACATATATAGGTTAAATAATCATGTTTCTTGAGGAAGGGCCACACCTTTTTATCTTCAGGTTTCCTCATTCACTAACACTACATTATGTTTATGGTAATTTCCCAAAATTATTTTTAGTAAACTTTCAGATTTACTTTGGGCACAGAAAAAAGGCTTACTTATAA
Source organism: Lontra canadensis (assembly GCF_010015895.1). Taxonomy (NCBI): domain Eukaryota; kingdom Metazoa; phylum Chordata; class Mammalia; order Carnivora; family Mustelidae; genus Lontra; species Lontra canadensis. The sequence continues at coordinate 50,967,063 of NW_022630998.1, forward strand.
AAAAGCGAAAAATTACTTCTTAGAAGCTCATTTTTCTTAAGTCATTATGGAAGGTATTACTGATGGACTGCCTTGGGGAATTTCTCTAAGGCAGGCCACTTTCCCCCAACATGCCAGCAACAGTTGGCATTGCTAACACACACTCCTTTACCTAGACAACTCTTCAACTAAAGTCACACCTGGAATGAGGCATTCACAAGTTAATACTTCCACCTGTCCCTGTGGGGTTTTATTATTATTTCTATTAGTAATCCTTACACCCAATGTGGGACTCAAACTCAAGACCCCAAGATCAAGAGATGCATGCATCCAACTGAGCCAGCCAGATGCCCCCTGTCCCTGCAGTTTTAAGCAATCATGTTCAAGGACTCTTAAACCCAAACAGAAGGAACATTGAGTCTGGCAGTCCAGTTTTAATTTCTTTGAAGTTTCCCCCCTGAAATCAAAGTTTGGTCAGCATGGTCAATTAGGTTCTTGGTGATCTGGTCCCTGCAGCCTTACCTCCTTCTCCTGCTCCTATACTTTTACTTAACTCCTTAAGGTTTCCTGAAAGTCTTTGGCAGTAGGATGCCCTTGCACAGGCCAATTCCTTTGCCTAAAATTCCCTTCTGCTCTCTGTGCCTTAGTAAACGGTTCATTCCTTAAAACCAAGCTATGAGGGGCGCCTGGGTGGCTCAGTGGATTAAAGCCTCTGCCTTCGGCTCAGGTCATGATCCCAGGGTCCTGGGATCGAGCCCCACATTGGGTTCTCTGCTCAGTGGAAAGCCTGCTTCCTCCTCTCTCTGCCTGCCTCTCTGCCTACTTGTGATCTCTGTCAAATAAGATCTTAAAAAACAAAAAAATCAAGCTATGATGTCCTCTGGAAAGCCTATCTTAGCCCTCTGACCCTGCCCTACACTAACCCTATACATTACACATACTTGAAAACTAATTTGCCATGGTTTTCCTAGCAGGCTGTGATAAACTTCAGCACAGGAGGTTTTATTCTTTGTATTTTCAGCAGAGAGCCTGGCCTAGCAGGTCCTCATTTTAGTCTATTTATGATTTAACCTGAGAAGTCGCAGATTCAAGAAATACTATTTAGTCATTGGTCGTATTTAAAATGTGAACTAGTGTAGGCTTCATATGTACACTTACTTATTCTCCACCTTCAATCAGATCCCTTCTTACCCACGTTGGATAAAGCAGGCATTTTGAACTTCGGATCCAGTTAGAAGTGGTTTAGCCCTGCCTCTCATTAGGTATAGTAGAGTTTTCAGTCCTAACCGCAGCAACTTATTCCTAATTCTATGGATTTACAGTCCATGTGGCACCTCTGGTGTGCGTTAACTACATTATCACCTTGCAGCTTCACTAGCTGAAAGGTGTTTCTGGTCTCTAGTTTCTGGGTTCACATTTAGTACACTGATTTTACTGCTTTCCCTGTCAGACCCGTGATTCCCTCATCTCCACTCCAGAACATAATTTCAGTAATGCCCTCTTCTCTGTGCCTACTTAGCCTGAAGTATGCACTACTGAGAGATTTAACTTCACCACTTGTTGCTTTTTGTTACCTGAGCTATTATCTGGGCTTTGTATTTCTGCCACCCATCAGACTTCAAAATTCTGATGGGGACCTGAGGCCTTGGAAAAGCAACTTGCAATACCAAACCTTGGACACTCACTTATTTCAAGGCTCTTGTTCCATTTTATGTCCTGTTGCTGGTAAAGAGATGCTTTTGGTTCTCATTCAATTCACATTCAGAACAAAGAGATGACATACTCTTTACCAAATACTTCTCCAGTACTTTAGAGAAAAGTTCTAGTTTCCACCACAGGCAGGCTTTTTCTTAGAATTAATGGTCCCTATTATTTTTGGCACAACCCAAATGAGAAGATTCAAATAAAAGCACTTAATAAAACATCTTTTATAAAGTTATGAGAAGGAGATTATGGAGCATCCAAATAGAATGTGACGTCAAGTTAATGATGGCTTTTTTTGAATCAAAAGCAAGTCATTTATGACATGTTCCTAAGTTTAAGATATGTTCATATAACCATATTCTAACAACAGTACAAAATAAACACTAACAAAAGGAATTTAAAATTTTTGTTTATAGGAATCAGGCCCTTCAAGACACTGAATTTTTAATAGTTAATATAAATCTGGTGTTATGAAATCAATCTATTTTCAGGTTAACACTTCTACATTTATTTCAACTTTAATAGAAATAGATTTATGGAAATATAAATAATTCTAATCCTTATCTTAATATAAAGCAAATTAAGATACAATTTTTGAAATACTATTTTAAACCCATTACCGTAAGATTTTTGCTCATTTATTACATTTCATACCAAAAAAGAGGGGAGGAAGTGCTGAAAGGAGGGAGGTAGTAGTAAGAGGGAAGGATTACAAAGGAGGGGAAACCAAAAAACTTCTGGGGGTGACAGGTATTGTTCACTACCTTAATTGCAGTGATTGTTTCACAAATCAACGTTTATCAAATGATACCTGTAAATGTGTAGTTTACGTTAATTTATACTTTAGTAAAGTGGACTGTAAAAAAAAATAATAATAATCTGCTGTGGAGAAACTGAGTATGAAGCAGCCCAAAGTACTTTTTTTTTTCAGACCTCCATTATGGCCTATTTTTGTGTTCAACAATTCCACACTAGATGTCCAATTTAACTAGTACTTATGAGCTCCCTTTCAAACAATATGGTCCAAACTCTTTACCAGCTACCCATTATTCAGAGAGCAAGTTAAAATTATGCTAAGATGTAATGGTTCTATTGAAATTGTATGGATCCACCCACTCAGTAACCAAACTTGGTGATACTATCATTTAATAAGGAGAATAAACCACACCACTGTACCTTACCATGCTTATAAAAGGTAAACTAAAACACAGTCCATATCAATGCCATGAATGCACAATAAACATTACTTAACTGATAAGAATTATGATAAAAAAATTTTATCTGAATATAAAGCAAAAGATGCCAGAAAAATTTTCTTAAGAAATCTTTTCTGAAAGCTCTTCAGTAGAAAGTTAGATTTTTAATGTAAACCACATTTCTCAGGTCCCTTTTTAGTTTATGTTAGCAAATACATTTTATATCTGATAGATTTCATTAATCTGTTAACCAAACAGTGCAATCTAGGAGTCCCCCAAACATTTCGTTATGTGATACTGACAGAGCTTTGTCAAAGCATACTTGGGATGCGATAGTACATTTAACACTAGGTGATTAGATTGCATTGTGGTGTATTTTAAGAATCTATTTAAAAGATAATTTTAAGATTTATTTAATACTTTGTTACCACTCTAACTCATCCTTAGTTTTGTGGGGATAAAACTGTGCTTTTGGTTTTTGTTTAATTTTCCCATCACCACCAGTCTCAGTGTGAACAAAAAATCTGGCTTCTCTTGAAAGCTGGGTAGTTTGGGCAGGACCTTGAGGTAGAAACAGCAAAACCACTGCAGCCTTCTGAGAAAATACAATTTAAAAGAAGATAAAACTGACGATTAGCTTAATCTAATGGAAAACCTACATTCTTGCTGAGATTAAACCCTTTACAATCAGCATATATTTAAACATGGACGGAAATGGGATGAGGAAAGCTATAAGCAAATGCAGGTAAACAAAACAAGAAACAGCAAAATACAAATATACAGAGCTAAATTACTCTTCCAGTCAGCAATGAAACAGTAATGATTCTAAAATATGCAAGTGAAAAATAAAGTGACTATTTAACAACATTCATTCAATAAAATTGTTAAGCATTTGATAATAAAAAGGATATTTTCCATAACTTTCTTTTTGTAAACTAAGAAAGTAATCACTATCTTTAATAAAGAAAGTATAACTTTGTTTTAATAAGTAAATAAAGCATTTTGTGTTTAGAAACCAAAACCTCGAACACTAGAGAGAACAACAATATTCTGAAAATCCAGTTTATTTTCCATGTGTGGACAGATCCAGTCAGTGTGATCAGTTTTTCTGCATGTGTAATAATTTATCAAAATAAGTATTCCCACAAGACTCTTCCATCATCTCTGAAAGTCCTGGTCTGAAAACATACCCAAATAAAGTTCTTGAAAATCACCTCTTAAAATTTGGAAGAAAGTGTGTCAAGTCTTTCCTGTAACGTTTACTGAACTACACATGGCTAAAGAGCAATTTAGGTTTTAAAAGGTGACTAGTACAACACTTGAGTTCAGGAAATTAATGTTTTAGTGCACTTTGCTCCAGTTTTAGCCAACATGCTACATTGTCATTTTGGGGGCGGGGGGGGCACAAAGTGGACTTGAGGATTTCCATTGTACGAAAGAGATATGACTCTGCAAGCAAAACAGTGTAAGCTGCCTTTTTTCTTAAGACCTGGACATTTTAAGACAGAAGCTTTGCAAAACATTACACAATTTTTTATTATTAAATGAGAAAATCTCATTTGTTACATCGTCACATTGCTAGTCAGAGAAATGCTGCAGTGATGAAGAAAGTCAATGTTGGATCAACCAAAGTCCTCATTTCTACAACATTCATTTACAAAGAAATAATGTTCAACACAGCCCAACACAACATTCTTGGTTTTCTTCATAGTGAAGTCCCTCAAAAAAATCATCTTCTAATGGGGTATTTTACTACATAAATTATAGTTCTTCATTTTTACAATTCACCCCAAACTGTATGAGAGATGTATCACACTAAAATTTCTAAAGCTGTTAGGAAATCCTTCACACATCATCATCATCTGATGTGTCACTGCTACTTGTCTCTGTGTCATCATTCTCAATAGTGGGTTTGAAAGTGCTGTTTTTCCAGGGTCCAAACTTGAAGTCACAGATCAGGCCATTTTTCAAAATACCATTTTTCCTCAGACCATTCTTCTGTAACTAAAAGATCAAAAATAAATATATTAAATACATAATCTATCCTCCTCCAGGGGTTACTTATAAATTAAGAATACTGTAATAATTCAATGTAACCATGACTACATTAAAAAATTGTCTTCTACCCTGAAAATTCCAGATGGTATCATTTCTGGAAAACTAGTTAAATACAGTTAATTGATTCAACTGTCCTAACAAATTCTTCCCTAGGAATAAATCCTTACCTTTTAGAGAACCACAATTAACACCTACCAAACCAGAAAGTAGATAAATAAAATTAATGTTTATTATCAGCATAGTGAAAAGAGCATAAATTGTCGATCCAGACAGAGTAGGTGTGGACATAACCCTATCACTTGTTAAGGTACTAAATAATCCTTTCCAAATTTTCATTTCTTTAAGTGAAAGTTGTACTAAATACCTTCAGTGCTAACTAGAATAAAATTAGCAGCCATTAAGCTTCAGCTGTTATTTTTATTATTCTGACCAAACTGAACTATTAACACACCCCACAAACTGCTTTATTCACACACTACAGAGTAAGTAGAATACAAACCATTCCAGTAGGCAAGTATTCAAGTTATGTCCACAAAATAACAAAATCAAATACAGCCTTTGCTTAACCGCAGAGATTCTAATACTGGGGAAAAAAAAGTCTTCCGTTTCTGAAAATGAAAAATCAGAACTAAAGGGGTTAGATGGTAGTAAATAAGAACTGGGCCCAAAGATCACAAATTGCGGGGGGAGGGTGCTGATCCAAATTAGAAACAATTTAAAGACACAAAACTAAGTTACATTAATAATGGTAACATTATAATTTCTAATAACTGTGGTCCTTTGAGTTTCTTTCATGAAAAATGAGTCTCTAGTAATTTACACCAAAATCTCTAAATACAACCTTCTGTAAGACCAAATCCACCCCTATATTACTATTTGGACCTGTCTAGGAGCTTCACATTCTAGAGGGTTTTCTCTCTCTTTTTTAATCATTAAATCTTGAATGTTAGGTTATGATCCAAATGAAAAAAGCTGCTTACATCACAGCTAATTTTGTTAACAGACTTTCGAAAACAAGAAATAACAAGTCTAGAGTCTTAGCCCTCAATTTTCCTTTTGCCCTTCCTGTTTCTCTATTTTCCATAGCAGATTTCCTTTTCTAAATTATACAGTTTAAGCTACCTCCCCTTCACTTTGAATAAATGACCTCATACCACCTTTACTAAGAAAAACCAAAGCGCATGTATGCATCCCTTGGTATTCTCAGCCACTGTGATGAGTACAAACACAACCTGACCTTTTCTTAAAGGTACAGCTTTACCACCCCCTAAAGTTCTATCCTTGCTTTTCACATACTTATCATCAATGCTATCTCATCTTTCCACAGCCCGAAATCAGCTGGAGAACTTACTGATTTTAAAGAAGGGGGAGGTGGCAGCTGGGTGCTCAGTCAGTTAAGAGTCTGACTTCAGCTTAGGTTATGATCTCGGGGTCCTGGGATGGAACCCCCTATAGGGCTCTATGTGCAGCACGGAGTCCGCTTGTCCCTTTCCCTCTCCCCCCATCGTGTGGACTCTGTAATAAATAAAATCTTAAAAAAAAAAAAACCAACTAAATTTTTTTCTCTAAATGTCTGCACTGTCCCCACAAATATCTAACTTAGCATGTTCTTTTTAAGCCTCCTAAAAACTAGCTCCTCCTGTATTTTTGTTTATAATGATACAATTAGCAGTTCAGAGCTTAAAATTTTCAAAATCCTACTGATTCTATTTCAGATCTCAGTCTCATCAAGTCCATGTTTTACTATCATTTCTCCCTCCTCTAATTATTATAATATATTCCCAACTAATCATCCTGATTCTGGTCTTCCAAAATGCCCTTCCAATGTACACTTTATACTACACCTTTATTCCATTATGTACAAATGACTGTTTCACATCCCTTAAACACACACACACACACACACACACACAAATACCTCCAACTCCTTGATCTCCTGCTCTCACCTTATTTTGAAATCACAATCTGCTTTACATGGAAATCCCTCTAACCACATTAAAATGCTGCTCTATGAAGGACCTCATCTATGTAAAAGTCCGTAATATCTTGGGCAAAATTTAAAAAACGGGAGTTTGAAATCAGAGTCTCCTCCGTTAACATTTAAAATATAAATCCTTTAATAAATAGCATCAAGCCCTAATGATTTTTCAGGTACTTGTGTCAAATGGTATGTCTTCATTAATATGAACGTATCCATGTTATTAGTTTAGGATAATCTGGACTTTATACTTACATGCCACTGCTCTCCAACATACAGAATGCACAAAATTTTTGTATCACTCTGTAGGATTTTATCTACCCGCCCAGTTATCATGAAGGTGAAAGCCAACTCTCTTTGTCAGATAAATATTTATGTTCTTTGGAACTACTACCTTATGGTAATGGTACCTGGTGGCTTTCTCTTGATGGCTTTCACCAGATTCAGAACTGTTTAAACAGATTCACAAACTGATAAATCCATACAGTGAACTACTAATCACCAAACATGGATGAGTTTCAAAAGCATAAAAGCAGCCAAATCTGAAACTACACAGTACTTGGTTCAATTATTGAAACATTCCAGAGACATATTATGGTGACAAAAACAAATCAATGTCTGTCAAGGACTATAGCTGGGAGTAGAAGAATTAAATGCCAGGGGGGATGATTGTTATACATCTGTCATCTGTCAAAACTCATCCCACTGTGCACTTAAAGTCAACGTTTTTATGTAAAATATTAAGTATAAAATACAAGACCAAAAAAAAAAAAAACCTTAAAACTACTACACATCATTAACTTCACAACCATGTTATGAAAATAACATGAGGCACTAAGAACTTCTGAATAAAAAAATTTAAGCTGGGAAGGAAGAAATGTGAAATTGGAGAAAAGTAATCTGTTCACAGATGACATGACCTTAATATGTAGAACACCCTGAAGATTCCACATAAGAATTAAGAACAAATACAGCAAGGTTGCACACTGAAGATCAACACAAAAAAGTTAGTTGTGCTTCCTTAACAATGAATAATCCAAAAAGGAAGTAAGAAAACAATTCTATTTACTACTGTATTAAAAAGAATAAACACTTAGAAATAAATATAAGGAATAAACAACCAAAAGAGGCCAAAAATTTCTAAAATGCAAACTATAAATCACTGCTGCAAATATTTAAAGAACACGAACATATGTAAAGACAATCCATACTCCTGGACTGTGACTATTACATCCAAAGCAATCCACAGAATAAATGCAATCCCTACCAAAATCTCGAAGGTATTTTCTGCAAAAGTAGAAAAACCAATCCTAAAATTCATATGGAATCTCAAGGGTTTCCAAATAGCCAAAATCCACTCCATGTAGTCAAAAACCCATGCATTACTTTTGACTTCCCCAAAACTTAACTACTAACAGTCTACTGTTGACTAGGAAGCCTTATAGATAACAGAAAGCAATTAATATATATTTTCTATGTTATATTTATTATATACAGCATTCTTAAAGGTAAAAAGTAAAAATGTTAAGACAATCATAAGAGAAAATACATGTACAGTACTGTAAAATATCGGCATCTAAGTAGACTCATGCAACTGAAATCTGTGTTCTTCAAGGAGAAACTCAAATGATTTTTGACAAAGTTTTGACAGATATATCCACAAGAATAAAGGCAGGTCCTTAAAACACAAACAAAACTAACACAAATGGATCAAAGACTTAAACCTAAGAATCAAAACTACCGATCACAGATTTAAGAAAACACGGGGGAGGGGCACCTGGGTGGCTCAGTGGGTTAAAGCCTCTGCCTTCAGCTCAGGTCATGATCTCAGGGTCCTGGGATCGAGCCCCACATCGGGCTCTCTGCTCAGTGGGGAGCCTGCTTCCTCCTCTCTCTCTCTGTCTACTTGAGATCTCTGCCTATCAAATAAATAAATAAAATCTTGGAAAAAAAAAAAAAAAAGGAAAGAAAAATCACGGGGGAAAAGCTTCCGGACGTTCAGTTTGGTATGGATTTCTGTAATACGACAGTAAAAGTAGGGGGAACTAAAGAAGAAAATCAGTAAACAGGACCCCATCAAAAATTTAAAACTTTTATGCATCAAAGAATATAATCCAAAGAGTAAAAAGGCTATCTGTGGAATGTGAGAAAATATTTGTAAATCATGTAGAAACAGGAGTTAAAATCCACAATATATAAAGAAATACCACAACTCCACAAGAACCTGATTAAAAATGGTCAAAGTACCTGAATAAATATTTCTCCAAAGAGGTACACAAATGGCCAGTAAGTACAAGCAAAGATTCTCAACATCACTATTAACCAATACTGAAGTGCAAATTAAAACCACAGTAAGATACCTACTTGGCAATCATTAGTATAGCTCCTATCAATAGATAAGATAAGGTAAGATAAGATAAATTCTTCAGCATCACTGGTGAGGAATATAAAATGGTGCAGCTTCTGTGGAAAAATGGTTATGGGTGGTTCCTCAAAAAGTTAAACACAGATGACCATATGATCCAGCAATTCCAATTCTATCAAACATTTCCTAATACTCTTTCAACAAAAAGGAGACTATGGAAACAAAAAGATGTTTCAGAACTTGAAATATACTTATGCAAGAAGAAGGATAAAAGGTGAAGCTACTTGGAAAGCTACTGATGCTTTCTACTTATCCCCACACTATTTAAAAAAAAAAAAGTCAGAAACATGACAAATCACAGACATATTATTTATACTAATTCCTAAGCATTGCAGACTGGTTTAAAACAAAAGGCAATTCTGACATATACTGTGGTGTCTAATAAATTCCCAAATAGAAAGGTATAAAACCTCCCTTCCCTTAAGAAATGCTTAATATGTTGTTCTGATTAAGGAAAGGCAATGTAAAGTGAACTTGTATGATACAGGTCTTCTCACCTGTTCACTAATAACTTGGAATTCTCTCATTTCATCCTCAGTTAAGGGAGCACATGTTTCATCATTCTCACTGTCTTCTTGCCAGCCCATCTCCTTTAACAATCTGAAAAAATAGGGAAATAGGTAAATTTAATTTAGAGCTTCACCCAAGTAGGATAATACCATTTACACTGTGTGCAAGAAAACACCATCCACATCCATTTATAAAAAGTCCTCGGGACACATAAAAAAACTTTTTTACTCTATGCTTTCAATCTTTCTGAAAATGAGCAAGTAAGATTAAAGCCCAATAAACTGTGTTAGTTAAGATTTAGAATGAACTGTGCAACTGCTTTAAACTTTGTCAGAGGTTCTCCAGGCTAGAAATTTGCAGAAGGGTCTCTAGCTCAGAAACTAAAATAAAAAACTGCTAAAAACGTAAACTAAAAGTAAAAGCAATATTCCTCCTGGTTTTTTTTTTTTTTTTTAAAGGTTTTATTTATTTATTTGACAGACAGAGATCACAAGTAGGCAGAGAGGCAGGCAAAGAGAGAGGAGGAAGCAGGCTCCCTGCCGAGCAGAGAGCCCGACGTGGGGCTCGATCCCAAGACCCTGGGATCATGAACTGAGCCGAAGGCAGAGGCTTCAACCCACTGAGCCACCCAGGCGCCCCCCTCCTGGTTTTCTTTAATATCCCCACAGTCTATCATATTCTTAGCTACGCATTACTTTTTTTTTTTTTAAAGATTTTATTTATTTATTTGACAGAGATCACAAGTAAACAGAGGGGGGGGGGGAGGGAAGAAGCAGGCTCCCTGCTGAGCAGAGAGCCCGAGGCCAGGCTCAATCCCAGGACCCTGGGATCACTACCTGAACCAAGGCAGAGGCTTTAACCGACTGAGCCTCCCAGGTGCCCCCACATTACGTTTTTTGCTTTGAACAATTGAGCTATCTTATCCCCACCTTACATTTTACAGTGTATTTACCTGTTGATATTACCTCTCAGGTGTATGCCAGTCATCAACCTCAACACATATTTCAATGTGAAAGGGGCACTGTGTTCTACAGTAACAGAAAGACCACTTTCTTAAAAGCTCTTAACTAGGATCTAAGTAAATGAAATTAATAATATGGCTATTCTGTTTTCTTTCCAATTTTTAAAAGAATACCTCCATCTTAGGCAGAGTCTAAGAAAAAAAAAATCATTAGCAGGGACCAATGACTTTTCTCCAGTCAGACAAATATGAAAATCATAGTCATAGCTGATGCATTTGACTTAACTATTTCAAAGTTTGTTTCTTATACAGCTACACACACTGTATTGGTCTGTCTGTATTCATTTTTTAATAATTATCTCTCTTCAAATAAATAAATAAAATCTTTAAGGGGCGCCTGGGTGGCTCAGTGGGTTAAGCCTCTACCACTGGTTCAGATCATGATCTCAGAGTCCTGGGATAGAGCCCCACATTTGGCTCTCTGCTCAGCGGGAAGCCTGCTTCTCTCCCCCGCCCCCACTGCCTGCATCTCTGCCTACTTGTGACCTCACTCTCTATGTCAAATAAATAAATAAAATCTTAAAAAAAAAATTATCTCTTTTACATATTTGTTATTCTATTCATACCTACTCATCTTTCAACTTGAGCCTGCAACAAAGGTCTTGTACCTTTTCAAATAATCTCACAGAATATCAGTGCTCAGAGAATCTGAATAAAATTTGACATAACACCTATATTTTACATATAAAGAATCAAGACAATATAAGTAAAATAACTGGCTTACTTGATGGCAAAGAAGCAAAGAGAATTCTGGTTTCCTCCTTCCAAGTTAGTTTATACTGCACCAAACCCTCTAGACCAAAATGTCACAAAATCACTGTCAATTACTATTTCTCTCATTCCTTTTAATCGTTTAACACTTTTTTTTCCAACAGTGTCTTCACTCTTCAACTCAGACGGCTTCTTATGGAATGGCATTTCCATTCCCAATGTCACTTAGTTCAGAGCCTACAGATCTAGATAGGTAAAACAATCTAACTGTTTTTGCTAGATCCTTTAGTTAACTACAAGTTAACTGAACAATAATGCAAATGAAACAAATTATTTCAAATTGTATAAAAGACAAGCATTCCTAAATGTCCAATCTCACACATTTCCCCTTCCTTCCAGTGGGTATAACTGTTAACTTTCTGGAATAGCTTTCACAACAAATACTCTGCTCTACAGTTAGTAATAGACTGTGACAGTGATCTGGACACCTTTGCTTTTTCAAACTATTACCAAGTCACCCATACACCACCTTACACTTTCATAATACTCTGCTGTTTCCAATTGCTTCCCACTTTCTAAAGAACAAACTCCTTAACACCAATGACCACAAATTCACATTTCTTACATTCGAAAAAGCATAGGTTTAGAAGCAGAGGACTTGGGTCACAATTCCTACTCTATCACAAACAGGTACAAAAGCCACTTCTCTGAACTATTTCTTCATCTCAAGCAATGAAGAAGCTTGAATAGATCTCAAAGGCCCTGGCTCTTCAATTTCATTCTAATTCCATTAAGGACTACACACTCCCTCAAGATACCTCACTCACTGGCCCTAAACAAACCAGGTATGTATTTAACTCTAAATATCCATTTCACACCCCCTTCTTGTCTAATAATGTCTCACCTTTAAAGATTTAGCTCTCACTTACTCTGACTGGTACTAAAGTCAGGAGATCATCCCAAATTCCCTTGAATTTCTTTGGCACTCATTTGATGCTTTCAACAACTATCCCCCACCCTTAACATTCAAGCTATCCTATGGTGATGATATACTGAAACTTGACAACAAAACTAAGAATATATGTGTTTGTAATATTTTATGTTTCATGTATTTTTCATTTTATATTTTAGCTTACACATACGAACTAAGAATTGTCATCCTTGAAAACTGTATCACTGACACCTGCTTCATTAAATTCAACCAATGTTAAGTACTTAATATGCACATAACTTAAGAATTACAAAGTTTATAGGAAATCTGAAGCCACAGAGAAGAAATACCACTCCATTTTCAGAGAAATAAAACCCAAAATCTAAAAGAAGGCATTACCTTTGCTACCTCAAAAAAACAATGTATTAATGTGTATCTGTAGAACACTTACATACACTATACAAAGCAGAAAGAAAACTCAAGCTAAGAAATTTAAATTAAAATGGCTATGGCGGGGGCGCCTGGGTGGCTCAGCGGGTTAAAGCCTCTGCCTTCGGCTCAGGTCATGATCCCAGGGTCCTGGGATCGAGCCCCGCGTCAGGCTCTCTGCTCGGCGGGGAGCCTGCTTCCCACCCACCCTCTGCCTGCTTGTGATCTCTGTCAAATAAATAAAATCTTAAAAAAATAAAATAAAATAAAATGGTTATGCCCTCTTTTTATTGACTTGGAATCCTTTTTAACATGTGCAACATTAAATATAAAGTTAAAAAAAAGATATATAATGAAATATTCATTCAGGTAGTCAACACTGATAATCTCTTCATGTAGCATGGGTTCCTCACCAACCGCCCTAGAGTTTATTCCAATTTTAGATCTCCTCTTCTTGGCTCTATTTGGCTTAGTTCCCAAATTCTATTCTCTCCATTTTCTCCCGTTAGTAGTCAGCAGAGGACCAATATCTGTCGAGGTATGGAACTAAGAAGTCTGTCCTCCCTGTACCTCCATGAACCAAAGAAGAAACCACCAAAACACTTTCTACACTATGTCTGCAGATGAAGAAATAACAACACTAAAGCATTCATTATCAGTATTGGGGTCATAAGAATACTTTCTAAGTAACTATGGCTCAACCTTCTTTTGCTACAAAATACTAAAGGCAAATACTAAACAAAAAGGTACTAAGTTTCAACTTTACTATTAAGTTTCAACTTTTTTTTACAGCCTTCACAGTTTCTACAAGTAGGCAATTTATCTTTATTCTTTTACTGCCTATATGCTGTATCTCCCTAAAAGAGAACTCATCTTTTACTACCATTAGAACATCTGGTTTGTACACTTCTTATCTGCATAAGACTTGTTCTCTTCTATCAACTGACTTGAAATATTTAAATGACTACTGGTGAGAATGGGAACTGGAAAAACATATCTTTGGGTACTAGCATGACAGAATCTGATTATTTTAATTATGTGTGCCATCTGACCAATCAACTTTCATTCCTAGTAGTCTGTTTTATAAACACACTTAACAAATGTTTAAGGATATAAATACAAGGATGTTCATATGGGTGCCATTTTTTTTTTAAGATTTTATTTATTTTGAGAGAGAAAAAGAGTACATGCAGGGGGAGGGGCAGAGGGAGAGAAAGAATCTCAAACAAACTCCTTGCTCACCACAGAAATCAACAAGGGTCTTGATCTCACCACCCTGAAATCATGACCTGAGCCAAAATCAAGAGTTGGGACACTGAACCAACTGAGGCACCCAGGTGGCTCACACAAGCACTACTTGTAAAAAAGAGACACAGGGAAGGATCCCTGGTCAGTAGATAAACAGTTTTCATGAATTATATCCATACTACAGAATAGCAGCTTCAAAGGAGGTATACAATATTTCTATTAGAAAAATACTGAAGTGTCTATTTATGCCTATCTTTTTTAAAAGGAATTAAGGTTTACTAGTTTTTGCACATATGACACTGCAGCCAGTATTCAGCCTACAATAAGAGTCACAAATCATAAACCGTAACATGAGGTAAAGGAATCCTACCCTTTGGGCGGAAATAAAAAGTATGGTTACTGATCCATTCATACTAAATGCATAGTAACAAAATACAGTTGCCCAAACAAGTAAATTTAAAGATACTACCTAGTTAAGTTAGCTTAAAACTAATCTAGTTAAATTAACTCTCATCAAATGGGCATTCATGTTTATCATACACCCAATCAATTATTTTAGGTAAAAGGAAGCCCAAATTAGTATAGGAGGATTACAAAATTAAAACAAATGCCTGTATTCTCATACACAATAGTTATAGCCACATCGAAAAAGAGCAAGACATAATCTGGTAAAGGGAAACAAAAACCATCATAGAAATTAAGACTAATGTATGAATTGGGCCAGAAAGACAAAGATATAAAGGGGCCTTTAATATAAAATTTTTAAAAGTTATTCCATAGTAGGTATAGCCTACATCCCCACTGTCTTAGAATTAAAAGAAGTTCTAAAAGAAATGGCACTGAACTAAACAGAAAGTCAAATCAACCACAGAGGCTGTTAAGAAGTATCACTCCACACTGAGCCTGGTCCTAAAGAACATTTAAAAAAAAAAAAAAAAAACAAAAAACAAAAAAACCTTTTTAAAGATTTTACGTATTTACTTGTCAGAGACCAAGAATACAAACAGGGAGCAGCAGGCAGAGGGAGAAGCAGGTTCCCCTCTGAGCAATGAGTCCGACATGCGACTCGATCCCAAGACCCTGGGATCATGACCTAAGCCAAAGGTTTATTTCAAGACCACATGAAGAGTAAATAATTTCTACCAAAATACCGCTCTTAATTTTAGAATCATGGGAGGAACAAAACATAAAAGTTCACTCTAGACTTTAATACTCCTCAATTCTTAGACTAACTCACTTAAGAGTTCCCCCATTTAAAAACTGTTTCAAGACTATATTAACAGAAGCACAAAGTGCTCTTGAAAGTTTGCAAAAAAAATAAATCACATACTGAGACAATTGGATATCCACATGGAAAAAGATTAAGTTGGACTCCTATACCTCACATCATGCACAAAACATGCAAAAATAAAAGGGGGAAAACTGATAAAAATGATTCATCAAAAGTTAAACTTTTTGCATTTCAAAAGGCACCACTGAAAAAGTAAAAAGACAACTCAGAATGGGAAAAAAAATCTGCAAATTATGTACGATTAAGGACTTGTATTCAAGATATACACAGAACTTTTACACAAGTCAATAATAAGACATATAATACAATTTAATAATGGGCAAAGAATTTCAACAGATATATCTTCACAGAAGACATACAAATGGCTAACAACTTGAAAAGATACTCAACAGTCAACACTAATTTTTAAGGGAAATGCATTATTAAAAACCACAAAAAAGATACCACTTCATATCCATTAGAATGGCTTAATCAAAGACAGATGGTAACAGGTGTTGGTCAAAATAGCAGAAACTGGAACCTTCATATATTGTTGATGATAATGTAAAATGGTACAGCCATTTTGGAAAATAGCTTGGGAGTCTCAAAATGTTAAGCTTATGTCCTAGCAATTCTACTCCTGATATCCACTCACCCAAAGAACCAAAAACATGTCCAAAGAAAAAGTTGTACATGAATGATCCTACAGTAGCATTATCCAGAATACTCCCCAAATACAATCAACTCAATACCCATCAAAACTGAAGAAAATGTCATAGAGCGATACAGTGTACTGTTAATAAAGACACACAAGGTAGTGATGCTACAACATGAATTTAAAAGCATTATACTAAGTGAATGAAAGAAGCCAGACATAAAACACCAAATATATGGTTCTATTTATATAAAGTATCCAGCAAAGGCAAATCTATAAAGAAAATAGACTAGTAGTTGCCTAGGACATAGAGGAAAAGGGAGAAATGCAAATGAGCACAGGTTTTTCTTTTAGGGGAGACAGAAATATAAAATCAGAATGTGATGACAGTTCCACAGCTCTGAATACACCAAAAATCTTAACTGTACACTTAAAATGAGGGAAATTTGTGGTAAATAGCCCAATGAAACTGTTAAATAAATTACAACATTTCTATACTAATCTCAAAATCCTAGATGTAAAATATGCAGAGAAAAAAGTAAAAATGAATACTAACCTGTGTTCTGCCTCAAGTGAACTGGAAAGAACATCAGTTTGTGGGAAGGTTGAAGACCGAATGATCTGCTGGGAAATTACTGAGGCATTGCCATTCTCCTGTGGAATTTCATTTTCATCAAAGTTTCGATTTATGTCCCTTTCTTGGTGAGTACTATTGCTGTTATGCAAATTAAATGAATCATCATCCTAATTTTTAGGGAGTTAAAAAAAAAAAAGAATGAGTTAGAAAATACAGCTGTTGAAAACCTTAATAGATTTTGGTTAGATTTCCAGATATAATACATAAGTATTATAATCATTAAATTTAGGAGAACTTCTCAGAAGATATAAAACTAAGCTGTGAAGGATACCCACAGTTTTCTGACTCTATGTCTTCACTTTATTCAACAAAGGCAAATCAGAAGGATGAAAGTAGGCAAGACGGACAACAAAGAAAACATTTTTGCACAGAACAACAGAATGATAAAAAGCTGCCTCAGAAAAGAAGTCATTCTTTTTTTTTTTTTTAAAGATTTTATTTATTTATTTGACAGAGAGATCACAGGTAGGCTGAGCAGCAGGAAGAGAGAGACAGAGAAGCAGGCTTCCCAACTGAGCAGAGAGACCACTGTGGGGCTCAATCCCAGGACCCTGAGATCATGACCCAAGCCAAAGGCAGAGAGAGGCTTAACCCACTGAGCCACCCAAGTGCCCCAAAGAAGTCATTCTTTATATAAATAGTAAACTAGCCTTGCTTTCAGGGAGATGACCATTTTGATTAAAGTTTGTTCAAAGGTCTTCAATGGTATCTGCCCAAATATTTCAATGACATGTTAATGTCAAACAGAGAGTTACTGCTAGTTCAATTACCTTCTCTGAGCCAGCATGACTTTCATCTTCATGCTCCTCTTCTACTCTGTCCCTTTTCAATGCTTTCAAAAATTCACTCTTCTTATCAGTGCGCATACGTGTCAGTTTGGTTAGACGAGGCTGCTGATTAAGTTTGTCAACAGGTGAAGAGGAATTTGAGCGATTACACTAAGAAAAAAATACAGAAATACAATAAATATATAGATTAATATATTAAATATATAAAGCATCAATAACTACAACAATTTCCTATTTTACCCTATTCACAATACAAAATTGATTTGAAAGTCTATTTTTCTCTATCCCTGTTTTATTTATCCCACTGAATGAGTAAACAAAAGAACTTTCTTTAAAAAATAATTCTTTTTCTTATCCCATAAAACAATTAAGGTCTGATATTACTAACAACTATTATTCTAAATTAAAAGCTTAAATATAATTTTAATAAAACAAAACCCAAACCTATTTAAATATGCCCATTGATACATGAGTGGTTTTTAAATCTGTGTTCCACAGAGTTCTAAGGTTCTAGTAACTCCAATAAAATCTATTTTATAATTATTTTACAAAGAGATACACAGAGTTTGTCAGGTAGGATTTCACCAAGGAAAATGTTTGCGGTAGGGCAGAAGGGAGATGGGGAGGGAAATGTACTGGAGTTCTTTGTTTTTGGTGTTTTAACGGTGGAATACAACAGAAAATAGAATGTTAAAATCTCTGTGTCACAGAGATTTTTAGCCAAGGAAAACTACCATAATGCATGTTGGCAATAATGTCCACAGACTATAAGGAATCTATTACCAGCTGAGAAAGCTGGTCCTCTCATCCTAGTTCTAAATTTCTAAATTTACTGGTTTACTAAAAACCAGTAAATGAGAGGCTTCGATGTTCCAATACAGTACACAGAGCAATTTACAGTGGAGCAACATAGAAACAAATGCCTTCTGACCATGAATTAACTGGGGAAGTCCCTGGTCTAGAAGCTTCAGAAACTTGGTCAAATGACAAAGAGATACTTAAGCTACCTGGCATTCAAAGTCCATAAAATATGTATCTTTCCCTTCCTCTTCTGTCTGGCCCCTTGGTTAACATTAATAAAATGTCCATCATCCCCAAAATATTGTATGATACAAATCCTCATTTTCAGTCAAGATTCAATCTTACAGCATAGCATTAACTATCACAAATGTCAAAATTCAAATTGTCATAATTATTTATAAATCTGTGCTTGTGGCTGATGGTTAAGTGGGCATTTCATTGTATTATTTTCCCTACATTTTAGGATACGTGTGAATTTTGTTTTAAAATATTGGAATTATTCCTACGTAAAGTGCAAAAACAACTAGCACAGAGAAAAGTATCTGAACCCAGTCTTCTGAAAGAACGGAAAAAATCTCATTTTAATGTATCCATTTAATGAATCTATACCTTCTGTCCACTGTTAATTTAATTATCATGATTAAAATATGCTGCATTCCTCGGGAATAATTTCAGATGACATACCTCTTTCACTGAAGTTGTTGATGGACTAAAATTCTTGGCAGCTGATTTAAAAGCATTGAAGTTGCCAACGCCATATGTAGACTCATGAGGGTAAGAAGTCCCAACTTTATTTTCTTTAGTTTGGCTTTTCCATTGTGTAGGCTAAAGAAAAACAGACAAACATTAATGTGTTTCAAAAACAGCTTATACACAGAACAACAAAGTGAACCCTATAAAAAAAAATGACTACATGCAACTCATAAAACAATTATTTTCATATTACATCTTAATCATTCTTACATATTCCTCTTTTATCTTTTTCTGCAAATAAAATCAAAGCCTGGCATTCAGATAAAAACATCTGGCTAAACTGCTATTTTTTCAAAGTTTTATTAAACTCAAGTTAGGTTTGCTTTGTCTATTATTAGTAAAATAAAAGTGGGAGCACAAAAAAACCTAAAACTAAACACCAAGGAAACAGCACTATATATTATTAAGTACACATATCACAGCTTTATCTGGCAACACAAAATTTTAGATTTCATTTACTACTAGTGAAACAAGAAACATATACATGGACAAACACACACCATTTAAAAGGTAACTAAAATTAATGACACACAATGAGCCAACTCTTTTTACCTGAAGTAAGTACCCCACCAACAACCCCCTCACTTTGGTGTAAAATTTTTAACATTCTTTTCCTAAAGTAACTCAACTGGTATCAACTTAAAACTTGCACTTTAACAATTCAGAACTTACTTTTGTAGGTGGAGCAGCAGGTTTAGGGACTAAGCCTTTATAAACACTTGGACCAGTCCCGTTCTTAACTGGTTGTGACTGAAGATTTCCTACCACTGGGAATCCAGATAGCTGTAAGTCTTTTGTATTACCTTTCTTAATGACCAGCATCCTTGGAGCTCTAGATTTAGGATTCGGAGGATATTCTGCATAAATAAAGCACGAGCAAGAGTTACACACACAAAATTAAACCACCAAAAAATCAACATATTCCAAACCTTGATTATATTTAAAAATAATAGCTGCTGCCTGGGTAAAATAATTAAGCTAAATAAGTATGAGCTATATTCCTGTTTCAGAAATAAAGCTATAACATAATCAAACAGAATATAGCAAGAATTGAGCAATGTCAAGTAACATGATTTCAGCTCGAGAGTGGCCTCAAATGTTAACTATGACTAAACCAAGATTAATGTACACTCTAACATATTTTAAATTTTTTTAAATGCAAATTTCACCCTAGTTGCACCTAAGATTTGGGAGATAAAGTACATTATATTTTGCCTTCTCTATTTTAAAAAGACATTTTTCCTAATTCCTTCTCATTCTTATCTCACTCATATAGTCATTATCAATAAACAAGGAACTATAGTCCCTCTAATTCTAAATTTCTACTGTTATGACTAACAAAAAACAGAATGCTATGTTTGCAATACTAAGTCATTCAAATATTTACTGGCCACCTAACTACAATGAAGGTATTATGCAAGTTACAGGGCAATGAATTCAATCCTTCTCAAGCTAGTACTAGGGAAAATAGCTGCTAGCTCAAAGCTTTTTCTCAAGAAAACTGCAGCTGTTAAAATATGAAAAACTGCCCACAAAGTTTAGTTTATACATACCCCCCAGAGTTCAGTTAGTGTAGGTATTACATGTGAGCATGTTCACAATTACTGTGGTGAAGTATGTCTTTCCTCCCTTAGAAAAATTCTCAAAGTATCAGTTTCACAGTTGGGGAGCTTAGACTAAAAGAATGAATTTAAGGGGAGAAAGCTGAGAAAATCTAAATCAAAATTAGCATAATGTATTAAGTAAGACAGATCCTGTGAGATGTTGAGTTGCCTACATGTTTGTGAGGATACCCAACCTCAAACTAAACCAAACTTCCTACTAAATTACCTCAAAAATTGAAATACACAGGGATGGGTAAGGACATGAAGGTACTCTCAAAGCTCATCTGAGGCTTCAAACTCCTCCAAATATACAGCTGGTATGATACTTCATTTATTTTAATGGTTAAGTACAAAAGAACAAGTACCAAAAGCAAAGAGCAAATCTTCCCATAGGTTAAACACATGGCTCATCTACTAAGGCAAACATTTCAACTTCTTGGAGGCCTTAAAAGGCCTAAGAAATAAAGGCTAAGAAAGAAATCTTCAGGCAAGCAACACAGAAATTAACTCAGCAATATACAGGCTTTTCTGAAGAACATACATAAGGCAACAAAACATAAATTAAGAATAAAGATCTCAAACAGGTGAACCCAGAATGCTAGAAATAACACTGAACAATTTAAATTTTGCAATTATTGTTTCTGGTAAACACATGATGACAATGTGAATTAAACTGTTTAAAAAAAAAGATTACTTAAATTAGCAAAACTTCAAATTTAAGAGAAATTCTTAACAGCCTGGTACTCAAACTTTAAATTAAATTTGGGGGGTGCCTGGGTGGTTCAGTGGGTTAAGCCTCTGCCTTTGGCCTGGGTCATGATCCCAGGGTCCTGGGATCCAGCCCACATCCTGCTGTCTGCTCAGCAGGGATCCTGCTTCCCACCCCCACCTCCCCGCCCCTGCCCTGCCTCTCTGCCTCCTTGTGATCTCTGTCAAATAAACAAATAAAATCTTTAAATTAATTAAAGAATCAGGAATGAATGGTGCTAGAAAATGCAAAAGGTATAAAAGTTTCCAAGATCTTAGAGAAATTCAAGTGTTAAAGCAAAGGACACTTCTATCAGTACACCGCAAATAAAAAAATTCAAACATGCTGAAAAGCATTTCCAGTTCAATATGGCCCATTAAGCACACATTTCTCTTCTTTACCTTATAAGTAGGTCCTTATGTTAAAATTACTATAAGGAAGGAAGAAAACAAATACAACAGAAAAAGGGTCATCTGCAAGGGGTGATGTCGACCCACACTTGCACAGAAATAAGTAAAGAAAAAAACTTTAGAGTATCCACAACAGAACCTAAATGCTGAAGATGGGACTAATCAACCTTACAAAATCTTGGATTATAAACAGGACTTGAAAAAACCATCATGGCAGAAGGCAGAAGTGACAATTTGTTCAAAGATCAATCGCTTATAAAAAAAAAAAAAAAGATCAATCGCTAAGAAAAGATCCCTACTAAGGAAAACCTAAACAATATACTGCAGGCAGAAGGAAAATGATCCCACATGGAAGGCTGAATGTTCAAGGGGAAAAAAAAAATTTGTGCATAAACAATCAAAATTAAAAGGTCAAAGAGAAAGAGAATAGATAAGCAAACAGGTGTATTATCTTTAAGCCTCAATGTAGTTCCTGACTACAAAATTCACTTCCCTGAATTTAGATTCTTACATATCTAGAGCAAGAAATATTCCGGATTCTTCCCCAAAAAGGCCTTCAGTGCAAAGGCAGAATACACTATAAAAAAAAGAATGTGAAGGGATGCCTGACTGGCTTAGATAGTAGAGCGTGCAACTCTTATCAGTCCTGAGTTCAAGCCCCACATCAGGTGTGAAGCCTATTTAAGGGGGTAAGGGGGAAGGAGACGAAGAAAAGTGGAGCCTAAGAATAAATCACAGAAGGCTAAGTAACAAAGTAAAAGATGATAAAGGTATCTAAAGGAAGATGATAGGGTCTGGGAGGGAAAAGAAACAGACACAGTGCTAATGCACTGATTGGGCGTTCTTAATTGAAATATTATAGTACAGGTTAAGAACAAGTACTTTGTACCAAATTTACAGAATCCTGCTCTAATCTTATGAACTTTCTCATCTATAAAATGAAAAACAGTTCCTGTTATAGAGTTACTGTGAAGTTTTTACAAAAATACTAGAAAAAATATCCAAAAAAGTCAAATACTATCCCCATTACAATACGCTTCCAATTATATTTCAATACTGTATCAAATTTTAGATTGATTTAACGTTATGGAGAAAAACTGTGACAGAAATAAACATAATACAGACTAACTGTGTCCTGTGCAACGGTCCTGAATAAAGAGAGCCTGACATTTAAAAACAAGAAAGTTGCGGTGCCTGGGTGGCTCAGTTAAGCACCCAACCCTTGATTTCAGTTCAGGTAATGATCTCAGGGTCCTGAGACAGAGCCCCTCGTCAGGCTCCAAGTCTGCTTGAGATTCTCTCCCTCTCCCCACCTACAGGCTCTCTCTCAAAATAAATAAAAATAAAAATGAGAACATGTTAATAGCAATTGTATCATAAAAGTAACGTGAAGGGTGATGACAGCACTGCCAAACTTAATTCGAGTCATTTATATTCACTTTGTATTACAGTTGACCCTTGAATAACAAGGTCTGAACTGCACCAGTCCACCTGTATGCAGGTTTTCTTAATGTTTTCTTTTCTCCAACGAACTTAATATGTAATATATGTGGGCGCCTGGGTGGCTTAGAGTCGGTTGGCACCTGCGTTCGGCTCAGGTCATGATCCCAGGGTTCTGAGATGGAGTCCCACACTGGGCTCCCTGCTCAGCAGACTTCTCCCTCTGACCCTCCCCCGCTCTCGTGCTCTCTCTCTCACTCTCTAAAATAAGTGAATAAAATTAAAAAAAAAAAAAGAATTTATAATACATGTAATATACAAAATATGTGTTAATTGCCCGTGCTAAGAGTATAAGGCTTCCAAACAACAATTAACTATTAGAAGTTGAGGAGGGTTAAAAGTTATACATGGATTTTCAACTGAGGTGGGAGGGGGCAACAAGGTCCGCAACTCCTGCACTGTTCAAAGGTCAAATGTTCATCTGTTGAGAGTCTCTCTACAAATTCTCCTGACATAAATCTTCCAAGTACTGAAGCTGTTGGATTCAAACAGTATCCAATGTTTCCTTCTATACTTTCTTCACTTACTTTGTCAACCGGTAAACGATATGAAAAAACCCAAACTGCTTATCATTTAAAAGACAAAATTTGCGTACTGGTTAAAGACTTTAACACTTAAATTAAAAAATTAAAAAAAAAAAAAAACCCTAGAAAATAAGTCATCTCAGGGACTTTCTTCTACATGACCTTATTATCTCAAGCTCATATAAGCAGGTATTCTCTTTTAAATATAAGTTTAAAACACCTGGAGGCAGAGCTACTGGGTGGCTCAGTTAATCCACCTTTGGTTCAGGTCATGCTCCCTGAGTCCTAGGATGGCTTCCTGCTCAGCAGGGCGTCTGCTTCTCCCACTGTCCCTCACCCTACTCAGGATCTCTTGCTCTCTCTCCCCTTCTCTCAAATAAATAAAATCTTTAAAAAAAATAAAAAACATCTGAATACAATACAACAAATATTGGCTTCAGATTTTCATACCATCATTTTCCAGTATCCTCACAAACTGTAATCTGACAAAAACTCACCTTAAATATCCTTTTATTATCTTGTTATTTATGCTCTCCTAAGATCTATGAATAGTCTTTTTCCTTAAATAAAAAGTCAATGGTGGGAGGAGGACTAGCTCAATTCTTAGGAGAAAAAGTTGTAATTAAAATAGTGCTATCTGTAGGACAAAATAATTTGGAAACGTACAGTTAACAGAGGACATCTCAATTTTTCATCCTCTTTCACTACTCTCCACGTAGGTATCTTGTATAGATTTTCTGATTCAGTCTATTCTTTGATCTCTCACTTAGAAATTCCTTTTGCTGGGGCGCCTGGGTGGCTCAGTGGGTTGAGCCTCTGCCTTCCGCTCAAGCCATGATCCCAGGGTCCTGGGATCGAGCTCCGCATCGGGCTCTCTGCTCGGCGGGGAGCCTGCTTTCCCCTCTCTCTCTCTCTCTCTGTTGCTCTGCCTACTTGTGGTCTCTCTCTGTCAAGTGAATAAATAAAATATTAAAAAAAAAAAAAGAAATTCCTTTTGCTTTTTAATAAATCTATTGGAATACGCACTGCTTACTAGATTTGAACATTACTTAGCTAATAGTCATTACACATGTAATGTGATCAAGGATTTTATACAATAGATTGATTTTATACAGTTTAAATATTTTATCCAATATTAACAATGCTTTTTTTCATTACAAATTATTGTGATCATCCTCATCTCACAGAAAATTCACTCAGATTAAGTCATCTGCCCAAAGTCTGAATAACCATTAGGTAAAAGACCTAATGTTTGGACACAGGTCTATCTGATTCAAAGCAAATACCCTTGGGGCGCCTGGGTGGCTCAGTGGGTTAAGCCGCTGCCTTCGGCTCGGGTCGTGATCTCAGGGTCCTGGGATCAAGTCCCACATCGGGCTCTCTGCTCAGCGGGAAGCCTGCTTCCCTCTCTCTCTCTGCCTGCCTCTCTGTCTACTTGTGATCTCTGTCTGTCAAATAAATAAATAAAATCTTTAAAAAAAAAAAAAAACACTTACAAAGCAAATACCCTTAACCACTATATTATACTAGTGGAAAAAATGGAAATTAAAGTACGACTAGGCCAAATACTTCGAAATGTTTACCATCCCGAACTAAAACTACTACAAATAGGCCTATAACTAAATGTTCAGAATGAGAAGCCTGTTTTAAATGCATACTACCAAATGAGGTCAAAGTCCACTGTTTCCTGACACCAATTCACTGATTCAGGTTCCTTATTATCTTGATCTAAGAGAAGAGGCAATTTGAACAAAAGCAAAAGAGCCAAATGGGTGAATTACATGAGAATTAAATTTTCACACTCATCTGAAGAGGAAATTTAGTCACATAAGACACAATAATACACAAATATCAACCTCAATCTGTACCACAGCAAATTAAGACAAATTCCTATTGTGAACACTAATTTTAATGCAGAAAAATCTGTTTCTGTTTTATATAAATTGATGCTATTTTAATCTTTTTGGTTTTCAACTTTTTTAAATTTAATGATTAGATTTATAGTAATATGAGTTTCAAACAAATGAGATTCATTAACTTATAATTTATGCCAAGAGTAGGAGTATGGTGTTTTACCTTAACAAGGTCCCCTACATTACTCACACTTCTCAAAAGAGTAACTTACAGGATGAATAAATAATATTTCTAACTCTGACCCACTGAAATTTACTTCTGTCAAAATGTCTAATAAAATCTACTAATTTTCCCTTCTCAACCTTGAACATACGTTGCAATACCTTTTTCTTCTTCTTGTTACAGTTTAACAACTATTTTCATATAAGATATTACTGGAAAAGTAGAGCCATTTCCACACATAAACTACCAACAAAATGCTTTTACAAAGAAATTCAAGAAGGATTATTCCTTTCTCTTAACTCTATTTACAAAGTTCATTAAAAAGAAAAATAAAACTTACTGGTTGTCATCATGATCTAATTCAATATAATCATGTCACCCAATCTGATGCTTTTGGCTAATATCATTGGAATTCTCTAAAATTCCATCACAGATTTTTATACTTATTATATAGAAAATAACCTATCTTAAGAAATAGTCACTAATTTGCTTTTAGAAAGCTACACAAAAATGCTTAAAAATGAACCTTGGTACTCTTAAGTAGTATTATCAAATATGAGCAAAAATCAGGAAAGATCAAGTTATCAAGGAACAGAAACAAAAATAAATGCTGGGCGGAAACAAGACTATGCTTTAGCTAATTACTAGTAAATGAAATTTTTCATTATTTAGTAACTAAGTACTAAATGTTAGCCTCTGCCAGTAATATATTGCTGACATAATTCATCAACACAAAAATAGCCAGTAGGACCTCTAAAAACACACATATCAACAGTCACAAATTGTGTCTCAAACAGCATACAAATACACATCATTTTTTCTCTTTCTCACCTCCCAAATAAATCAGTCACACAACTTAATTTTTTAAAATTGTCACAGGCACACTCAAGTACCTTTTTCTTTTAGTTTTAAATTAATAAGGACCTAAAGATAGATTAATTTAGTAAGCATTAATTTAGGCACCTAAGAACAGTGATCCTAATTAAGATCAGAACAATAAAGAAGTCACAGATAAAAGCTACATGAAGGTGTTTCCAAAAAAGCTAATTAAGTTCTAAGTAGAATTAAACTTATGTAACTGTATTTTAAGCAAGATAATTACTTTCCCTCAAGGTTTTTTTTTTTTCCCCCAGTTGGGATACTGTTTACTCTTGCAATTTCTGATCTACGAAAGGACAGTTTCAGGGACAAACTAGTTTGTTTTTTATTACATATTACATTCTGTTATTAAATTTTTACTTACCTGAAGGAAGTAGCACTAGAAAAGTTCTATTGAAGTCTTTCCTAAAATTCTCTCATGTCTTCCTCAGGAACATTGTTATTTTAAATGTCGCAATGGGGACACAGTATTTGGGAACCCGGGGGGGGGGGGAAGTGAGAAAGGAATAGTGAAGTGTAATACAATGAAAATGTCATTGTATTCTATGGGAAGTACTGGGAATTTAACAGTTGATCAAGCCACAATTAACCATTTTCTTTTTTCTAATGCAGACACACTTCTTAGTTTACCTAAGGCACAGTAAAGAGTACATCTTCCTTTTAAACATCTTTTCAACTAGTGCTCAAAATCCTTAGACCAACCCTGAAACAGTAGAACCAAAATCTTTATATTAATACATTTTATTCTCAATATTTTCAAAGATGTATTTGCCTTTAAATCATTTCTAAAATTATTAAATTAACCAAGGATCAGTACCAATCGTATCTACAGGTAGTTTTATATGACAAATGCTCACTGACATTGATTTTTTATTTACTTTCATTCTAATCAAATCCAAATTATTCCTAATTTCTTAGAGATTCTATTTAACACCTTCCAGGTGGTTCTATATTCTTAAGCAATCAGCTGTTCCCAGAAAAACTGAATAATAAGGAAACATACCTAAGAGAGGAGCTTGGGAGATTTTTTTGGTTGGGTATGTGTGTGTCTGGGCGTGTAGGCCTGGGGAGAGTGGTAGAAATACTAATTTGCAATACAGAAAAAACAATGCCATTCACATGGTTCTAACAAAGTGTCCTGCCACCCCCACCCCCACCCTCAAAAAGCCCTTAAATAAATCGGGAGATTAAAAGAAAACAAAGTAACTCCCCAGAGTATCACCCCATAAATACAATAAAGAACAGCAGAGGAAGTGGCAAAGTTTAAAATAATGCCTTCGTCATTAGGACTAGTATGCTATCACAAGCCACAATCCTTTTGTTTTGGTAAGTTGATAATTTTCAATAGGAAAATACAAATGAACATGTGTATAAGTTCCAAAGTGGATTCATCACCTTTGAATTTGGCATCAAATAATTAATTTTTCAGGTATCAAATCTTCGTATTTAAAATTTTTCCATTATTTTAAACTTCACTTGAATCTTTAAAAAGCTGTCTGATTTATACTGAGTGCAGTTTAATCTTCTTTAAGATGCTATCAAATTAAACTCAGCAGTTTTAATGAAAAGGGAGTTATTACCCAAAAAATGTCATTAAGCTTTGACAATCAAAAAGGCAAATAATTTCAAACACAGATTAGTTCCATAGGCAAATTTATACAATTATTTAATACTCTCTATGTATAACCATTTTCTTAAGTAAAAAGATTAATTTTATGTCACACGATTAGAAGTACTTATCTTTCCAGTTAAGTTTTCAACTGTGAAAAACTAAAAATTAATTTAAACTAAGTTTTTTGTTTCCTTAGATTATCAGGCTGCTCTTGAAATGACATTGATTACATTAACTTACAACCCTTAAAAAGAAAAGCTAAACTCACGAGTATACTTAATGGTACTAATATGTGCAAATCAAGTATTTCAAATCAAACTCTATCCCAGTATCTTGTTTGTAAAAGATTAAGTGCTACCTTTGTATGTAGCTGAGCACTCAAAAACATACTTAAAAGAGTAAGTTAATTCCAGCCTATATATTTTTAAAAATACAAAAAAGTAAAACCTACAAGTAACATTTTATACCCCTCAAAGATAGATTAAAAATCACTTACCCCATACACCTGCAGCTAAAGATTTATTCTGATTTGGTTCTCTCTCATATTCAGGATTTAAAGACGGCTGAAAGAAATCAGAATAAAAAGAAAACAAATGGTCACGATGCCATTTTTTTTTTAAGATTTTATTTATTTATTTAACAGAGACACAGCAAGAGAGAGAACACAAGCAAGGGAAGTGAGAGAGGGAGAAGCAGGCTTCCTGCTGAGGACACTGAAGACACTTACAGACTGAGCCATCCAGGCGCCCCTCTGCCCACATTAAAATTAAACCTTTTAGGGGCACCTGGGTGGCTCAGCTGGTTAAACATCTGTGTTGGGCTCAGATCATGATCCCAGGGTTCTGGGATCCAGACCTATGTTTGGATCCCGCAGGGAACCTGCCACCCCCAGCTTGGGCACACACACTCTGTCAAATAAATAAATCTTTAAAAAAATAAATAAATAAACCTTTTAAAAGTAATCTCAAAACCATACTGAAGGGGCACCTGGGTGGCTCAATTGGTTGAGCAACCAACTCAGTTTCAACTTAGGTCATGATCTCATGGGACCCAGGATGGAGCCCCACGAGGGCCCTAGCACTTACTTAGCAAAGAAGTCTGCTTGAGATTCTACCCACCCCAGTCACTCCCCCTTCTCAGGCACACACTCAGCACATTTTCTCACATAAATTAATTAAAAAAAAACACACACACGCACACCTGGTATGCACAATCAACACTTAACTATTAAAAGACTATTCATAAACCTTACTTGCAACTTATTCTGCTAACCATCAGAATGTTACTATCCTCACTTATAGAGGGCAAACAAATATTCTTATCCTCGGGGCACCTGGGTGGCTCAGTCAGTTAAGCGGCTACCTTCTGTTTGGGTCATGATCCCAGGGTCCTGAGGTCAAGCACCGCACTAGGCTCCCTGCTGCTCCCTCTTCCCTCTGGCTTGTTCTCTCTCTTCCTCTCTCTCAAATAAAGTATTTTTTAAAATAAATACATAAGGGTGCCTGGGTGGCTCAGTGGGTTAAAGCCTCTGCCTTTGGCTCAGGTCATGATCTCAGGGTCTTGGGATAGAGCCTAGCATCGGGCTCTCTGCTCAGCAGGGAGCCTGCTTCCCTTCCTCCTCTCTGCCTGCCTTTCTGCCTAATTGTGATCTCTGTCTGTCAAATGAAAAAATAAAATCTTTAAAAATAAATAAATACATACATACATATTCTTATCCTCAACTATCTGAAAGGAATGTGTGAATTATTAAAAAAAAAAAAAAACAAAAAAAAAAACAAAACAACCAGAGCAAACATAAGACAACGTGGTCTTTGCACCAACTAGAAAAATTATCCTCTCAGCCTAAGGTTAAGAGCAAGGAAAAGAAAAATCATACTACTCCCCAACAGTTGTTAAGATTTTCACTGATGGATGCACTAGTTAACACACTCAAAGTACAAATTTTATTTCGACAAGTAATTCACAGGGTATTAAAAAACTGAGTTGAGCACTGAATGTGCTCTCTAAAACTAATTTTAGAATCGTAATTTCCAGTCAGATATTTTCCATATTACCTAGCAATACAAGCTGCCTTAAAGGTACTTATCAGGCTGAATAAAAGGAATCCTAATGTGTTTTACTTACACACAAAAGTGAACTATTAACACTGTTGACATTACTGTAAAGTCCCAGAAGAGTATGCATGCATACTAGTATGATTTCTCGATACAAACTAAATAAGGTATCAGAAGACTTTGGTGGAAGCTATAGGTGATATCTAAAAAATACAGCATTAGAAATTACACTGTAAGCCTATCTATCTTCAGGGCTGGGATCACCGTCTCGGAACTGGGGGTAAGACAGTAAAGGCAGCAACAAGGTTTCACTGAATGCTTGTTGTGTGTCACAACCCTGTTTTGAAGTGGTTTACTGCATTATTCATTTAACTTTCCTAACACTGAGAGCATACTGTGATCACTCCTTGTTTATTTATATTATAAAAATTCTATCTTATGGAAAAAAATGAACCACCAAAATGGGAAGGCATAACAATTCCAAAGTTACTTCATTACAGTACCTCTGATTATTTTGTTGCTCTCTTTCTCTCACCACTCCCCTACCCAAATCCAATCTATCCAATTCTTTGACTTGCTTCTACCCTCCACCCAAACTACCATCAAAACATAACCAAAATATTATTTTCATTAATCATAGCTACCCAAGTCAAGCCATCATCAACCACTTCCTAACTGGTCTCCCTTCTCTCCCTGTAATCCATTCAAGATCCAATAACTGAAACAGTCTTCTAAAAACTTAAAATGAGATCAAATGATTTTCTTCCAAAAGGGCTTTTTCCTACTGCATCTGTAATTAAACTGAAAGTCCTTACCTTTATCTGCCAAAGTCCTAATCAATCAAAACCTCTTGCTACCTCTCTAACCTGGTTTAATAATCACTATCCATTACTGACCTAACTTTTATCCCTTAAACATTACAAGCTCGCCCCCAACCTTAGTTAGGCCTTTGCACTAATTTTTCCTCTTCCTTCCGGTTTTAACAAAGCTCACTCCTTAACAAGTATATCCCAGGTTAAATGTCACTTCCCTAGAGAAACCTCTCCTGACCTCCCAAGTAGCCACCCAGTCACTTCTTACCTAAATTCTCCGCAAAATACTAACTACTTCTTTTTATGTCATGAATATATCTAATAGAATAGAAATTCAGTGAGATTAAGTAAGCACCTTGCTATCGTGTTCCATGTATTGACAGCTGGATTCACAGAGCCACTCAAATAGATACAGAATCACAGAGCCACTCAAATAGATACAGAAAAATAAATTACCAGGGATGAACCACAAAAAATACTAGATAAATAAGATTTTACACTAGATCAATTTTTTACACAACTAGAGAAGTACAGTGTTTAGATATCACCCACACAGTGAGACTTAAGAATAAGGAAAAATTAAGAAAATTCTGTTTCTGAGTAGTTTATACTTTTTTTATTTTTTTTTAAGATTTTTTATTTATTTTTTTTGACAGAGAGAGATCACAAGCAGGCAGAGAGGCAGGCAGAGAGAGAGGAGGAAGCAGGCTCCCCGCTGAGCAGAGAGCCCGATGTGGGGCTCGATCCCAGGACCCTGGGATCATGACCTGAGCTGAAGAAGAGGCCTTAAGCCACTGAGCCACCCAGGCACCCTATACTTTTTTTAAAAGATTTTACTTATTTATCTGAGAGAGAGAGAGATAGCACTAGCCAGGGGAGGGGCAGAGAAACAGGCTCCCCACCAAGCAGGGAACCCAAAGTGGGACTTGATCCCAGGACTCTGGGATCATGGACCTGCACCAAAGACAGACACTTAACAAGTCTGTTAAGTCACCCAGGCATCCAATTCATACTTGTTTTTAAGAGTGGAGTTAACATTTCTTGCGGTTTGTTTTGTTTTTTGTTTTCAAGATTTTAGAGAGAGCGAGCGCGGGCAGAGGGAGAGGGAGAGAGAAAAGCACAGTCCCCGCTAAGCAGGCACACCAACGTGGGGTTCGATTCCAGGACCCTTGGAATATGACCCAGGCGGAAGACAGACGCTCAACCGCTCAACCTCAATCGACTGAGCCACCCAGGCACCCCAAGAGTAGAGTTAACATTTCTAATTATATCGAACCTAGGCCAACAATTAGTTTGCCTTCTCTGACTATTAAGAAACTTTGGAATAAAGTACTTTAAAGATAAGGAGAGTTATCACGGAATTTGCTTAAGAGTAATGTGTGAATTATCAAGTATTATTTAAAAAGAGAGAGTCTAAACAAAACATACTGGTAAAATATTCTTTCCAGGGCACCTGGGTGGCTCAGTGGGTTAAAGCCTCTGCCTTCCGCTCAGGTCATGATCCCAGGGTCCTGGGATCGAGCCCCACATCGGGCTCTCTGCTCAGCAGGGAGCCTGCTTCCCTTCCTCCTCCTCTCTGCCTGCCTCTCTGCCTACTTGTGATCTCTGTCTGTCAAATAAATAAAACCTTTAAAAAAAAGAAAAAAAAATCTTTCCAAAAGCTTAAAAGCTTTTTAGAAATGAAAGTTTTTAAAAGATCTTACCATAAGACACAACACAGGAAAGTAGGAGGACAAAGAGGAAAATTATATAAACAAAGAGCCTCACAAAGGTAAGGATTAAAAATAATTGAACCTGGGGGAGAGGAAGGGGGCCGGCAGGCTGGGTGGCTCTGTCAATTGAGTATCTGACTCTTGATTTCAGCTCAGATAATTTATCCCAGGGTCACAAGATCCAGCCCCGAATCAGACTCACAGTCTACAGGGAATCCACTTGAGATTTTCTCCCCTCAGCCCTTCACCTGCTCCTACTCAAGCATGCATGCACCCACCCACTCTAAAATAAATCTTTAAAAAGTAAATAAAAATTTAAAAATAAAAAAAATAATTGAACCTGTCTGGTGTGATTTCTATGAAGAATGAACCATAATGACAAAATCTCATGAGAAAGCCTTGATACTAAAATGGCACTTGCAGAAACCTCATTTGTATTAAAACTACAAGAAACTTACAAAATCCTCAGCCTCAAACTGTTTGCGTTCTCTCTTGTCTTCTTTCCGCCCTGTTTCGTTGTCAGGTATGCTGTTTTCATGTAGTCCTTGGCTTTTTCCAGAATGGAAAATACTGCTACGAGAACGGGAACTTCCACCATGGTATCCCCCTCGATGATTTATGTTTTCAGTACCATTTCTTCCATGCATCCGCCATCCATTTTTTTCTTTCCTTCCAAAATTACCTTTATTTAATAATGGTAAAGTATTATAAATTCAAAGATGGTTTTGCTTAAATACTGAATCAATATCAACATTCTTAAAAGAACATGAAGAAAATTATCCTTAAACTTTTATTTCTTAGCAAATTTTACCTCCATTAGGACGTCCAATACCAGAATCAAAGCCATCTGAAGAGTTGTGTCGTCGACGATTCACATCATAACGATTTTCTGTCCATGAAAAGTTTTCAGAATGCTTCTCAAAATTTATTGACGACTGAAACAAAGTAAGCCCACAGGTGAACATATGTATAGAACCTGGCTTTATTTATTTCCAAAATTCTAAATGGTTAAGAACGTTCTGTAGTTACTTTCAATGTACTTGATAACTGGTAACTTATTAAAATAGATTCCACTGCTGGTTTATTTTGTCTAATGGAAATCATTCTAAAAGAGCTAAACGACATCTACTTACCCAAAAACTTTAAAAATAAAATGCTACTCTAAGGGAAACAAGGCAAACATAGTGTACTTCTCTTACATAACAAAATGTAAAAACTCTGTATCATATATTACTTGATTTAAACAGCTCAAGGTTTTCTTTAGTATCAGAAAGTTATGGCAAATGAAGCTAAAATTATAAGTTCTTCAGATTTATTTCCAAACTCCTCTTCCCCAAAACAAATGTTTTTTTTTTAAAAATTATCAAAATATTATATGGAGGCACCTAGCAGGCTCAGTCAGTGGAGCATGCAACTCTTGATCTCAGGGTTCTAAGTTTGAGTCCCAGGCTGGATGGAGGAATTACTTATGAATAAAATTTTAAAAAAAGAAAAATAATGTATAAAAACTATTTTTAGGGGCCCCTAGATGGCTCGGCTGGCTAAGCATCTGCCTTTAGCTCAGGTCATGATCTCAGAGTCCTGGGATCAAGCCCCACATTGTGTGGGGCCCCTGCTCAGAAGGGGATCTGTCTGCTTCTCCCTCTGCCTCTCTCCACTGCCCCTTGCTCATGCTCACTCACTCAAATAATCTTTTTTTTTCTTTTTAAGATTTTATGTATTTGTCAGAGAGAGAAAGAGAGAGCACGCAAGCGAGCATGCACGCACACACCAGCTAGAGGAGCGGCATGCAGAGGGAGAGGGAGAAGCAGGCTCCTTGATGGGCAAGCAGCCCAACCACACGGGGCTCAATTCCAGACCCTGGAATCACGATCCAAGCTGAAGGCAGACACTTATTAACAGACTGAGCCACCCAGGTGCCCCTAAATAAAAGCTTTTAATAAAATAAGTAAATAAAAAAACTATTTTTAAAAATAAGCAATCTATAAAAACCATGAAAGTTTTTATAACAACTTTTTATAAAGGTTGCTGTTCTTTCACAGTATTAACCCATTAATCTGATAAGATCATAACCAAAACTTCGGACCTTTTCTTAAAGTGCCCTGACTCTGGGCTGGACTTATTTACAACCAACTCCAGGACAATGAGCAGAGTCTCTGTTGCAATGTAAACCCACTGCACATTACCATGTCATCCATCAGGCTCCTCCACACTGATACTGTGGGACTTGTTGGTGCTGCTCCCGTACTGCCCCCAACCTCATCCTCATGCTATTTATTGTGCCATGAAAAATAAAGTCCCCTTGATTATCTCATATCTTCACCCAGTATCCATGAAACAGTAACAGGTTACTATAGTAGGCCTTCAAGTAGGGGTAAATGCAAACCATTCACAGACCCCTAACAGTCTGGGTGGTGAGGATGTAATGCTAACAGAGCTTAATTTTCTGGAAAAAATAAATACAAGGGTCTCCAGGCTGCATTAGGGCCTAAGCAAAGACTTTCAAGATTCTGGCAGCAACTGCTGTCATCCAAGTCATGAATGAAAGTAAGGGTCCCTCAAAGTAAGGGTCTACTCAACTGGCAAAGAGTAGAACTGAAACAAGGTGTCCAAAAGTGTTTTAGGTTTGGTAATTCTCCCAAGTAAAACACTGGGAATTTTTATTATGACAATGGGGTCCCATCTGAAAGGCAACACGGCTATGGCTGCTAAGCCAAGACAACTCCAAACATTAAACAGAGGACAGCAATGAGGCTACAGAGTTTTAGAAAGATTAAAAAGTCATCAGAAGAAAATTTGTTAAGGCTACAGCCTACCTGGAAACAAAATAAATGCAGAACCTAGCTTCTGGAGTGGAAGTGTTCTGTGCCCTTTGTACTCCCTGATCCCTCCCCTCCCCACTATATCAACCTTAGCAGCTTTGACAAGAATGTCAAGTATGCTGATATTTAAGGAAAGGGACAAACTTTTATAATTCTGTTGAGAAACACATGCTCAAGTCATCATCTACCCACTCCCATGAGGAATGAGACAGTACTAAGCATGTAGTGCCTGAAAATATTGAGGAATATGGGAAAAGATATGTCAGCATGGTACATGAGGGCAGGAAAGGCCCTTCTGTGCTGAAGCCAGAAGGTACACAGAAGAAACAACATCAACCATGGGTTGAAGAATCAGAAGAGAAACAATAAGCCTACAAACCATGCATGCAATCCCCAAAGGAGTTATCGTCTCCTCCACCCTGTACTTTTCCACATTCACAGATGAAGAAATCATGTAATCTCCCAAAAGCTTGGATTTTAACCCTGAAGAGCTTGTACAAACCTTCTCAGTCTGTGCCTCTTACTGTAGTAAGAAAAGGTGCCCCAATTTTTGAAGAAAATTCAGCAATCGGAAAGACAAATTTAAGTGATCTTGCAGGTGAGGCTTTTAGGGCAATTCAATGTACTATTGCTTTTGTGTTTTAACCTTGTACTAACTGTTACATACATACTTATACTGAAAATGCTCAAAATTCTTCCATTCAGGAAATACCACAGGATGACAGGTGATTCCTGTCCCCTTCCAGGTAGTCTAGCAAAAACACTATAGGCTCCCCAGAAGGAAGAAGGGGGGGGGGAGGTCAGAGATATAATTGGAAAATATGATGAGTAGTGGAATATTCAGAGAGGCTATTTCCCAGTATAGCAGTGCCATGTGCCTGCCACGCACACCCCTTTTTTAAAGGGTATATGGTTCCTGCCCTACTGAGCTCTTAAATGAAAGTGAACTCAAACTAAGAACAGAAAAGGGGGACCATTAGAGCTCTTGATCAAATGGAAAGTATTTGAGCATGCAGCTGACCTGGCCACTGGAACATCTGTTTTGCATGAAGTGGCAACTGCCTTTTTGGGGGTAAACCTTATTCCCCTCCCTGACAGTATAACAAGCTCCTGGTTCAATAATGCTCTCAAATCATAGTCCCCTAAATGCCTAGGTCTGGTTCACTGCCGATTCAACTGCATTAAGAGGAAAAAGAACAGTGTCCACTGGGTGGCAGCAGCCATCCAGCCTCAACAACTCTGGAAGACCAAGTGGATCAGTGTCATTTGGCACAATGAGCTAAAATGAAAATACAACACTTGCCTTAGGTTAAGCCTTAACCACCAGACGTTTTATGTTTTTTCTGCCTCTTGGACTCTTGCCCAATGTCCTAATTCATCTGGTAGATCACCTGAAAACTAGAGACTAGCATAATAAAAGCAATTCTTTGGGATTATAACCTTTGAAGCTGCTGCTGCTGCTGCTGAGAGAATCTGAATCACTCAGATGCTTACAGTAAAATATGCTGGCATAAAGAACAACTAAAATTAGAATATTGCTTAAGTCTGTAGCATGCTACCTAAATCAATCATCACACCAGACATGTAGACCGGTCACAAAATAGACCACTTATTCTTCCTGATGCATAAGCCTTCCCTGCATGCTAACCTGTGAGCCTGCCAAAAGTTGGTCCATTTGTCCCACTGAGGAGGCCACATTATACAATACACATCAAACCTTTGATCACTTCTTGAAGCTATCAATAGTGTTTTATCACTGTTGAAATTTTTTCAGGTTACAGTGTTGCTACTGCAAGCTGACTGGCTAACTCTGGTCACATGACTGTGATCCTTGAAATTAATCCATGTCATTTTTTGCGACCATCAATATTCCACTAATAGTACATCTTTTGTCATGAAGGTCAACCTATAATGGGTCAATATTCAAGTACTACTATTCAACATTCTACACCTCCTACTATCCGAACAACAGGAATTGTCTCCTCAACACTCAATTCAGAACGATCTGTAACTCTACATTCCTTAACTCTTCAGTTTATTTTTTAAAAATATTTTATTTATTTATTTGACAGAGACACAGCAAGAGAGGGAACACAAGCAGGGGGAGTAGGAGAGGGAGAAGCAGGCTTCCTGCTTAGCAGGGTGTGGGGCTTCGGGGCTTGATCCCAGGACCCTGGGATCATGACCTGAGCTGAAGGCAGGCGCTTAATGACTGAGCTACCCAGGCACCCCTCTTCACACATTTTAATGAGACACTCTGGTCAACGAATGCAGCATACCCAAAAAGAGATCATCTCTTCTTAGCCACTTCTTAGGTAGTAATTAGGATTAAAAAAATTTTTTAAAAAGTAAAGTTATGAATTATACAGACCTATTTTTGAAATACTAGGATTTTGCCTTGATTAGCTCTTGACATGATGTTTCTTCCCCCTAAGAGAAACTGCAGGCCAAGCTACCTCTCAAAGTGATGGTCTGGTCAAAAAGAAACCTAATGAATTCAATCTGGTTTGGGCACCTGGATTCACTTTTTGCGATGGTGGGACATGGTCCGATATAGGAAAATAGTGACCATCTGCTTCAGTACACTTCTCACCAAGTACTCAGAGTACAGTGTCCAATGTGGACTAGGGTGAGTATTATAATTGGTCCCAGCAGTTATGTAAAAATGTCCTTATTCCACTTGGATCCAACTCTTCCAGATAAAAAATCTGGGTATGAGTACAGAATTTTTCTTTAAGTGAAGTCAGCTATCCAAATAAAATACACCAATTTCATGGGTATAGAAAGAAAAAACTCTAGCATCTGTAGAGGAAATATCTTTTACTCCAGAAAGTACAGGACGTAAAGAGAACAATTAATGCTCTATCTCCTAGAACCAGCACCACTGCCTGAATCATACAGAAGCTGGAGAAAACACTGATGCACTGCTAAATGTGCCATCCTCATATACTCTGAAATCAGAAAAATTCATGTGACCATAAACAGTCCCTAACTATTCTCCTGTGCCTGATGTCAAGAGCAGCTCCTGAAGGTGAATGTGTAAAAACACCTAAACCAGCACAACCTGGGGGCAACTGGGTGGCTTAGTCAGTGAAGCATCTGCCTTCAGCTCAGGTCATGATCCCAGGGTCCTGGGACTGAGCCCTGCATCAGGCTCTCTGTTCAATAGGGAGCCTGCTTCTCCCTCACCCTCTGCTGCTGCTCCCCTTGCATGTACTCTCTGTCAAATAAATAAATAAAATCTTTAAAAGAGCAAAACCAAACAAAACAGCACAACCTGACTGCATTCTGAATGATAAACATTCATGATTCTCCTAACACCTGACAGGTCTAGTTATGCTATATATGGCAAATGCTGCTGCAAGTAATGGTGACAATGTCCATGATTCTTGACCAAACTAATCTAACAGTAATCCAAATCATGTTTAACAACAAATCCCCAACTAAAATGAGCTGTGCCCCTTCAGGTGCAATGTTTTTATGTGTGGGAAAAATAACCCACAGGCTAGCTTCTAGGAGGCTGAAAGCTGGTTTCTGGCCCATCTATTGTCCTTATAATTGTAGGTTAATGATACCAAAAATCAGGTCAGTTTAAACTCTCGAGTGGATTTTAATTGGTAAGAGAGAAGCCTCAGACCACACACTGGCTGGCTGGAAGAAAAAACAAACAAACAAACAAACAAAAAAAAAAACGAAGAAACACCTACCTGTCCCCTCTAGGATCTGCTCATGACCAGCTAGATCCTGGCCTTACCCTGCTATTTGGGATGTTAACAGAAGCCTTAATTAAATGCTATATGGTTTTAGCCTTGGTTAGAATAATCAAACAAACAATTAAATGGATTTGGTTTTAGCCTTGGTCAGAGTAATCAAAGTGGCTGACAGAGTGGTATAATCATATGAAAATCCAAGTTTGGCCAAGAACATGTAGGGCTGATGGGTTCATTGTTGGGACAGGCAAACCATCAGGGGCCCTGAGCATTTCCTTCCAGTCTTCTTGTATGCCAGGAATGAAAGGCCTTGACTGCTCTTTGTATGGCCCATTTCTCAAGTTTATGTCTGCAGTGAGCAACGTTTGAGGGATTATAGGTAATATCCTTCTCTGAGACAAAAAGCAGGTTTATTACAAATGCAGATTTCCCCATGCAGCACCAAGGGTGGCATCCACCTGGACCCTTCCATGTCAACTACCAAAGGTTTGGGGGGCATGAAAAACCAACATCATGCTTATTCTGCTTGTCATGCTATTAAGTAATGAAGTTCTTGGCCCTTGATCCAGGAGTCTTGTGTCTCCTGCCAGCATCTATGTTAGCTTGGTAGTAAGATAAAACCCAGACCCTTCAGAGATTGACATATACACAATAACGTAAGAGTAAGAAATAGGAGAAATAAGGCTAAAAGGTAGATCTGTAACAAAGACTTAATAATAAAGCTTTTTATTATTTTTTTAAGTAAACGCTATGCCCCATATGGGGCTTGAACTCACAATCCTAAGATTAAGAGTCCCATGCTCTACCAACAGAGCCAGCCACACACCCCAGGAACAAAGCTATCACTTAGAGGCACTCGGCTGGCTCATTGGTTGGAGTTTAAGACCCATGCTGGACATAGAGTTTACTTAATAAAAAATAAATTAAGTAAGTATCATTTAAAACAGCCAACAAGTACTACAAAATACTTGAATACACCCAATGAATTATATATGCAAGACCAAAAACACCGTAACTTTAAAGATGTTAAAAATGATATATGTGCATACATATATGTAATACATTTATACATATATAGAGAGATATATTGTCCTGATGTGAAAAGAAAAGGAATCCAAAAGAAGTAACAAAGATGCAAAGTGGCATTTCACAGAAATGTAACTTGATGTTCAAGAAAGAGTGAAAACACACTTTATGACAAAGATTGGCGAAAAAGTTAACTGTGATAATTTAACAAAGTTTTGGCAAGCATTTAAAGTAAAGAGAATAGTAATATAGAGCATTCAGGAGTATAAGTCAGTACACCATGCAGATGAGGAATTTGGCAATATCTAATGAAGTCTCAGCATTTTTTTTTTTTTCTCAATCTACATTGGGGATTTCTGCTGAAACTGTTGTCTACAAACAAGCAAAATCAACATCACTTTGAAGACTGTTATAACTTGGGCCCTCTCCAAGAACTAATGAAATG
This sequence comes from Lontra canadensis, assembly GCF_010015895.1. Lineage (NCBI taxonomy): Eukaryota > Metazoa > Chordata > Mammalia > Carnivora > Mustelidae > Lontra > Lontra canadensis. The sequence goes on from NW_022630998.1 coordinate 51,008,091, forward strand.
AGAATCTGCACTTTAACAAAATTCCCAGATTATTTTCTTAGGACCATTAAAGTGTGAGGAGCAGTGGCCTAAAAAATTCTTACCCATGTGTACAGGGAGATAGATCATAAGAATATTCAATGTAAAAATTCTCTATAGTAGCCAAACTTTAATATTATAAATAATCTAAACTTAAATGAACAAATAAAATGTAGTACAGATAAACAAAACAGGATACCACAGAGGTTTTTTTTTTACCACACAGAGTTTTAAGATGGTTACAGAGTTTACATTTGTGGACATCAACATGGGGCAAGAAAATCTCAAAGACACAATGAATTTAAAAGATAAAACATACGTAACATTATTATTTAGCATTCACAAATGTAGTTATAAGAACACATACCCTGAGAATACCTCCGGGGAAAAATGAAGAGAAAGGACTGTGAAGAAATAAGACACTAGACTTCAATATATACATAATGCTCTACTTCCAGAAGAAATAAAAGCTAATATAGAAGAATGTTAAGATAGGACTATCTTGATGTTTAATAAGCATTCACTTAATTATAATCTATCCTTCTTTGTAGGTTTCATTAAAACTTTCAACAAGGCTTTTTAAAGAATCATCAAAACATGTTGAGAATTGCTGAATCACTACATTGTACACCTGTAACTAATGTAATAATGTATATTAACTATACTGGAGTAGAAATCAAAACTTTAAATTTACCAAAACAAGTAAGCAAATTACAAATTACCAAAGCAAATATATTTGCAATATATATAGCAAACAAATTTCCCAATGTGAAAAGAGCTATTATGAAATCACTAAGAAACAGATTACATGACAAGCAGTTCTTAAGAAACCTAACACCAAAATATATTATTTAAAAACGCAAAATAATCAAGTACCATTTGTCATCTAACTGCATAGCTGAAAAAATGTGAAAACATCCAGTATTGCCAAAACTGTGAACATGAGCTCCCTCCTAAAATTCTGATGGGATTATAAATATGCATAACTTTTTTTTTTTTTTTTTTAAAGTAGGAGCCCAACACAGAGCATTAACTCAGGACCGGGAGATCAAGACCTGAACTGAAATCTAGAGTAGGACACTTAACCGACTAAACTACCCAGGCACCCCAATACAACCTTTCTGAGAGTTATTAGACATTACATCTACCAAAATGTACAAATCCTCTGATCCACTGATTCTAAGAATTTATCCTACAAAAGTATTCAAGAGATGCATGGACAATCCTGCAGCTTAGTCCATTAACTGGTAAACTAAATAATCCATGTAGATCCACTCAATAAAAGATTACACATGCTGAAAAGTTAGATCTGTAAGCAGTGATGACAGATACTGGAGATGCCATCTCTAAAGTGAAAAAAAATTTCACTTATCCAAACCAGGATAAAAATACATTCTGTCGTATGCATAAAAGCATCCTAAATTCACTTCTGAAAATCAATCTACTACCTAACAGTTGAGAAAAAAAATTTATTAAATTGATAAACATTAATGTCAGGCACACATGGATTCCTATCCTAGCTCCAGCACTTTGGAGCACATTACTCACCTCTCTCAACCTCAGTTCCCACCTTTGTATATGAGAGACAGAAAACAAAGAATTTACCTCTTGTGTTTTTTGTTAGCACTCACATGAACTGTTTTATACAGTCACTGGTACATGATGACTCAAAAAAAACAGATTATTACCATGATCAAGAAAGAGACCCTCTCTCTATTCCTTTATCGTCTTTATCCTTTTACATACTTAAAATCTTTTTCTGGATTCCTTTAAAAAATAATTTAGCATTTTTCTCTTGGATGCCCGCAGTATGAATCTCTATTTAACAAAAACTCTATGTGTACTAAACAAGAAGCTTCAATGAACTCCACTACCAGTGCTGACTGAATTTTCAGATCTTCTCTTAGCCTGAACTTTAAATACACTTTTTCAAAGCAAGCCAACACTGTTTAAACATTATTTTTAAAAATTTGGCAAAATATTAATGACTATTTTTTAGATATTACCTTGAAAGAATCCGTAATGCACTAATGCTATACTCTAGCCATAGAAGTAATTACAGAATACTGAATATGAGTATGAATTTACTGTAGTGGAACGTCATCATAACAGGTCTGTATTACTATGTACTTAAAAAGAATAAAAATTTCTGTATCTTCTATGTCGTACCACACACATATTTGCTCTTTTAGTATCACGCCCCTGGAATCAACCACCTCCCCCCTCCCTTTTTTTTTTTCTAAGTAGGCTCCACACAACCAACGTGGTTGGGGCTTGAGTTCACCACCCCAAGACCAAGAGTTACAAGCTTTTCCAAATAAGCTGCAGGTGTGTCCCAGGAATCTTCCTTCTTCTAACAATACTATGAAAGGATACCTCAACCTGATACCTCAACCTGATTACAAGAATTGATTTATCACCCTTCTGAGGGTAAGATGGCCAGAAGGAGAAACATCTAAAACGAAGTTATCTAAACTTTCCAATACCTACAACCATTTCAGTTCAGTATTGCTTCAATAATAAAAATGTTATTACCGGGGCGCCTGGTGGGTCAGTGGGTTAAAGCCTCTGCCTTCGGCTCAGGTCATGATCCCAGGGTCCTGGGATCAAGCCCCACATCGGGCTCTCTGCTCCACAGGGAGCCTGCTTCCTCCTCTCTCTCTCTGCCTGCCTCTCTGCCTACTTGTGATCTCTGTCTGTCAAATAAATAAATAAAATCTTAAAAAAAAAAAAAAAAGTGGGACGCCTGGGTGGCTCAGTTGGTTAAGCAGCTGCCTTCGGCTCAGGTCATGATCCCAGCGTCCTGGGATCAAGTCCCACATCGGGCTCCTTGCTCTGCAGGGAGCCTGCTTCTCCCTCTGCCTCTGCCTGCCATTCTGTCTGCCTGTGCTCGCTCTCTCTCTCTCTCTCATAAATAAATAAAATCTTTAAAAAAAAAAAAAAGTTATTACCCAAAATGTATCAGTAGCAACTTACATTTCCTAATAGATTTATTTTTTAAAAAGATTTTATTTTTAAAAATAAATAAATAAATAAGTATTTTATTTCTTTATATGAGAGAAAGAGAGATCACAAGTAGACAGAGAGGTAGGCAGAGAGAGGGGGAAGTAGGCTCCCTGCTGAGCAGAGAGCTCATCAAGGCTCAGCCCCAGGACTCCTGAGATCGTGACCTGAGCCAAAGGCTTTACCCACTGGGCCACCCAGGAGCCCCTCTACTAGATTTAAATAGAAGACCACACAAGAAAATATCAGATACCTATGTGTATACAAAATATTATGTAAAGTTTACTTCTTTAAAAAAAGATTTTATTTATTTATTTGACAGAGATTATATGTAGGCAGGGAGGCAGGCAGAGAGAGAGGGAGAAGCAGGTTCCCTGCTGAACAGAGAGCCCGATGTAGGGCTCGATCCCAGGACCCTGAGATCATGACCTGAGCCAAAGGCAAAGGCTTAACCCACTAAGCCACCCATGCGCCCTAAAATTTACTTTTTATTAGGTAACAGCTCAAATGTCAATGCCCTATGCCGTATATAATCAACCACATGCAGTTTAAAATTTCACCACATGATGGGGCTAAAATTCTACACACCTCAGAAAACTATTAAAGTGCACTTCTAAAAGTATTTTTACTTTTTATTTCAAGTCCTCATATCTTCAAACAATAAATAAAGACTTCCATTACATTGAAATAGAGAACCCCATGGTAAATTAATGTCTGTTCCATTTACTCAGGTAAGATTAAAAGGGCCCTGATGGAAAACAAAGGGTTAATTATGAATGAGAACCTATGAATCGTAATTTGGAGACATGAAAGGTTAAGAAGGAAGGTGTAAGAAGTTATTACTAAAAAGTCTGTATTTGTCAAAATTACATTGGGTAAGGTCTAAAGAAAGAATTTCAAATACTGTTAAGAGTTCAAATAAATACCATTTCCTGTAGGTAATTTAGAACAGATCAGAACAGATTTAGAGGTGGCAATCCCAATTTTCAAAATCATCATTCATGAAGACCTACATCCAGATCAAGGGTCATCACATTCTGGAAATAAGGATTTCATCACATAAATAGTTAATCTTAAATCAACAGTACATCTTAATCACCCTCAGATTAACATCTGAATGAAGACAAAAATTATTCTCAATCTTAGGTTTTGTAACCAACTTTCCATGTATTGCTAATTTTTTATCAATCCACCTGAAAATGAAAACAAGTCTTATACCTATTTCAGATAAAGTAGACAGAAAAAAAGAAAGGCGGGTAGCAGGAAACTCATTTAAGTCAAGCTCTTAAGTAGGCCTGAAAAAAATATAAGCCTGCTAGAGGGCTCGATTAGAGCAGCTTGGTTTACAAGGAAATCAGGAAGGCGAAGTAAACTGCAGAGACCTACACCTAAGGGGTAAAAGGAGCAACCAGAGAAACTATAAGAAGTGATCTCAGCAGTTTAATCAATATAAGTCACCATTTTCGAACAATTTCAAATCCCACTGCACAGGCTTTATGAAACGAGATATTTAATCATTTGACAGCATTCCAAAATTTCTATGTAAAGAGTACAGAATAAGAAATGCATCCTGGATTCTAGTTTAGGCTCACAGTAATTCTATGAAAAACAGGCAAGTCAATTAACCTTCCAGAGAATCCATCTGTACAAAAATTTTGGGCCAAAACTTGGGCCAATTTATTATGATCTGACAAGTCCTTACTGGGGAAGGACTTTCCAAATTATAAAAATTGTTCCCTTAGGAGTTGCTTTTAACAAGCTTTTTCTTTAACAACTGCCTACCCCCAAAAGGTCCTAAATGAACTCTTTAGCATGGTAGAGCATGATTAATAGGCAAACAGATTAGGACACCTGGGTGGCTGAGTCAGTTAAACTGCTGCCTTGGGCTCAGGTCATGATCAGAGAGCCCTGGGATCAAGTCCCGCATCAGGCTCCTTGCTCAGTGGGGAGCCTGCTTCTCTCTCTGCCTCTGCCTGCCACCCTGCCTGCTTGTGCACTCTCTCTCTCTCTGAGAAATAAATAAATAAAGTCTACAAAAAAAAAAAAAAAAAAAAAAAACCAAAAACAGGCAAATAGATTATCAAGACTCTCCCTTGATTCCTCTGCCCTATGTAAAAAACAAAGTCAAAGATAGCTATTAAGCCAGTTAGATTGAGTCTAACCAATTCAAGGTCTGTCTTAGCAAGTCTTTAAGTGGAAGATAACTGCAACGCTTAGCAAGTCTTACACAAACTACTGCTTTGATTTTCAAGTAAAATGAACATTTATTAGATTACTGAGGATTGATTTATAACAATGTTGCAAAGTTTTCATCACTCCTGAAATTTTAGTGATGTGCCATTCAACATCTTATTTGTCTGAAAAAGAAATCTTCTGGGTAGAAGCAAAGACCTCAAAAACCCTTGTAATTTTCTTTTCATGTATTACCTACAGAACAGGAAGTAAACCAAGTTATTATCTGAAGAATGGTATAAAGTTAAGATGCAATGTATCTAACAGGTTTGCATTGGTTTTGCATTAAAATGTGTGAAACTCGGTTAGTACAAAATACAACTGAAATAAATGTACAGTACGGTGATGGAAAACGTCAACTTTTATAATAACTTAAATAACTTAGATGATAATACAAGAAAATTTTCTCTACAAAAATATTAAGGCTTCATGTTTCAACTACATTTGTGTACAAGAACAAATGAGAAGCAGACACAAAGACAAAAATACAAGAAAGAGTACCTTTGTTGATGATGGTGGAGTAGGAAAATTAAGCCAGGCTGGAGCAAAGTCATGCTGCGCCATTTAGGTCCAGTCTCTCCAACTCAGTGAAACAAGGCTTCAACACCTCATGGCAAGTCCCTGTCATATAAAAATGTAAAGAAATTACACCTGGAGCTCCTTGCCAAAATTATCTTCTCATGCTCTATCTCTTCTAAATGACAATGATTTTACTACTCTAAGATTCCAATTATAATGAAATTCTAAAATAGGCAAAAAAAGAGCAAAAACTAAATCACTGGAGCGCGCAAGGAGGGGAGAGAGCCTGTGGGCTAGGGCTATGAATGCAAAGGGAAGGTTATTCTTGAGGTAATGGGGTTTTCTCTTGATTGTGGTTATCAAAATGTACACATCTGTCAAAAATCAAATTGCTGGGGTGCCTGGGTGGCTCAGTGGGTTAAGCCTCTGCCTTTGGCTCAGGTCATGATCTCAGGGTCCTGGGATTGAGCCCCGTGTCAGGCTCTCTGCTCAGCAGGGAGACTGCTTCGCCCGTATCTGCTGTCTCTCTGCCTACTTGTGATCTCTCTGTCAAATACATAAATAAAACCTTTCAAAATCAAAGTGCAGGGGCACCTGGGTAGCTCAGTGGGTTAAGCCGCTGCCTTCGGCTCAGGTCATGATCTCAGGGTCCTGGGATCGAGTCCCGCATCGGGCTCTCTGCTCAGCAGGGAGCCTGCTTCCCCCTCTCTCTCTCTGCCTGCCTCTCTACTTGTGATCTCTCTCTGTCAAATAAATAAATAAAGTCTTTAAATAAATAAATAAATATCAAAGTGCACACTTAATATTGGTTAATTTCACTACAAATAGTCTCAGTAAGCCTTATTTTTTTTAATTACAACAGTTTCATCACAAAGAGATATCAAGTGTCTCTAGATGTGACAAATTAGGATGCACATTACACCATCTATAATGTATCCTCACCCCCACCCCAGATGGAACCTGGAATCTGATCTAACTTTCACAAAGTTCAACACAGAGAAACAAATTAAAGGAAATCTGAGGGAAGTAATCCAGCAAATCCATATCAGAGGATACTTGACAGATGAAATGATTGTTTTTTTCCCCTCAACAAATAAATGGCTTTCAATACGCAGATCAAACACATGTGGGCCTTACAGAGATCCTTACTCCAATCAACCAACCTTTAAAAAATGAAAATTAGGAAACAATCAAAAATTTAAACATGAACAGTACACTTAATGACATTAAGAAATTATTACTCATTTTAGATGTGACAATGGGAGTGTGATGGTGGTAAATAAAAGACTGAAGCCTTTACAATTAAATTACACTGACATACCTGGAATCTGTTTTAAAAACCAGATAATGCTAAACGGGGATAACTGAAAAAAGGCTGCACGTTATAAATGATAGTACAAGGAGATGCGTAAATACTCTTTTCTCTAGTTACATGTATGTCTGAAAATTTCCATAATGAAAAGGTTCATTGTTTTTTAATTATAATCATCACAATGGGTATCAAATATTTTAGGCACTAGAGCTTTTCTGCATTCTAAATTTAACTTTTTGGGAACTTCTATCAACTACATCAGTAAGTTTCAAATTTCCAGCCCAATCTTAAACAGCAACTTCATAGAAGTTTTTTTTTTTTTTTTAAAGTAAGGCAGAAGCCAACTAACAACTATACTCATTTTTTTTTTAATATTTTATTTATTTGAGAGAGAGAGAAAGTACAACCACGGGGAGCAGCCAGCAGAGGGAGAGGGGGAAGCAGGCTCCCGCTGAGAAAGAAGCCCAATGTGAGGCTCGATCCCAGGACCCGGATCAAGACCAAAGCAAGAGGCAGATACCTAACTACTAAGCCACCCAGGCACCCCAACAGTATTCATTTCAATACAAAGCTTAAGACTATCAGTCAGTGAAGGAATCAAATTTTCTGTGCATCGTAATGTCTGAGTTTATTAGTAACAAATGTTTTCTATTTACAACTGCATAATCTCAAAAGTGAAATTTTAAAAAACAAAATAATGCCATTGTTAATCTTCCCTTTTTCAAATTCTTTATTTTTATTTTAAAGATTTTATTTATTTGACAAAGAGAGACACAGCGAGAGAGGGAACACAAGCAGAGGGAGTAGGAGAGGGAGAAGCAGGCTTCCTGGTAAGCAGGGAGCCTGATGCAGGGCTCCATCCCAGGACCCTGCATCATGACCTGAGCCCAAGGCAGACGCTTAACGACCGAGCCACCCAGGCGCCCCTCAAATATTTTCTATGACACAATCCTTTAACATCTTACCAACTTGCTAAAATACTTCCAAGAAAAATTCTCAAATATTATAGAAATATTTTATTTATACTACCCCAAACCACAGAGATCTATTTAACAAAAGGTTAAAAGAATGGCGGGATACAAAAGGTTAACTCAAGATGGTAATGAAAATGTTTAAATGGTATATAAGCTTATATGAGCCATGAGCAGGTGGGAAAACGTTGATACAATCTGAGTAACGTGAGACAACCAATTCCAGTAATACATTTATGAGACAAATGTTGAGTGTACCCAATTAAAATAAACCACATAAGAATTCAGGCACTCTGTAAGCTCTAATTCTACTACCATCTTACACTACGTTTTGAAGTCTTCAGAAATTAAAATGGAAACTAAATGTTTCTGAATGAATAAAGGATTTTCATTATCTTTTGACATGAAGTTACTAAGCTCCTTTGCGATGTATGTAATAGGATGTCACTCTTCCACAAGTTTTTGTTGGAAACTCTTAAAATAAGTTTCAATAACTAAATGGAAATGGAAAACCGTTTTTATAGTTTGTACAAAATAAAAAGACAGACATTGATGAGATTCTAAAATAAAGTTTATCACTTTAAACAATAGTCAAGTGATAACTTATAAACTAAAGACAATCCCTGGAGTCAAATCACTAATATTACCTATGCATTTCTGCAATGTCTTTAGAATTTTTAATTTAAATTTACTTTTGAAGAAATAAAGTATGAATAGCTAATGGGAAAAGTTTTCATGTTCTGAAAAAAAGTAAAGAACACTATTAGCTAATATTAAGGCATTTATAGTGTGAAGAAATCACCATAGGGCACCCCAAAATATGATACTTTAATGTAAGAATAGTTTTGAGCTGAAGGCATTTTAATTCCTGCAATTCCTTATCTATCAAAAAGCAGAGCCTCCAGAAAGAATTTATCAGTCTCCTCCCCCCAAGCAACTCTTCCCTGCCGGTACACACACAAAATCAGCACCACACCCAGACATTGCAACAAACTATCATTTCTCCCATCAATTCTTCTAAGGGCCCATTTACCTGTATCTTTCCAAAAAGTCATCTGTTTTTCCATGAAGTATCCTTCTCTGCCGCCCATGTAATTAGGTAAAGAGCTGGCAAATTCTAATCACCCCTGAGTTACTGGGAGGTGGTAGCACACTCTAATAAACTTCTATTTGTTTTTTCTTGTTTAATCCTTCTTTTGTCAGTGTAATTTACAGGGCCCCAAGCCAGGGAATCTAGAAGGATAAAAGAAATTTTACCCCTCACCTGTATAAAGCCAAGTTAAACTTTGAAAAGTACCACCCTATCACTTTCTTTTAACTACACGTGGTGCCAACCATATTCTATCTTCCTTTCCCTAATATTAGGAGCAGAACTGTGCCCCCCCAACACACAAATTCATAGATCCAGGAAGCAACTTCCCCACCTCTGAACAGAACCATATTTGGAGATAAAGTCTTTAATGAGATCATTAACTTAAATGAGGTTGTCAGGAAGGGCCCCATTCCAATCCTATGTCCTTGTAGGGGGAGGAAATTGGGACACATTGAGACACCAAGACTGCACAGAAAAGAGACCACGTGAAGAGTTAGCAAGAAGGTGGCCATCTGCAAGCTAAGGAGAGAGGTATCAGAGGAAGCCAACCATGCTGTCATCTTGATTTCGGTATTTGAGCTTCCAAAACTATGACAAAATCAATCTACTTAACCCACTCAGTTTGCAGTATTTTTTTTACGGCTTCCCTAGAAAATGTTAAACAAAACAGAAGGCCCAAAACTGTGTGACCTCTCCTAAGCCCCGCATCAACCAACCAAAACTTAATACCTAATCTGATTACACTTTAAGACCCTCCCAGAAAAAGGGGCACATGAGTGGCTCAGATGGTTAAGCATCTGCCTTCCGCTAAGATCATGATCCCAAGGTCCCCTGATCCAGACTCGTGCCCAGCTCCCTGCTCAGCAGGGAGTCTAATGCTTCCTCCTCTCCCTCTGCCCCTCCCCTACCGCTCCCTCACAACAAGCTCTCTCCCTCTCAAATAAATATTAAAAAAAAACAAAAACAAAAACCACAACCCTCTCAGAAATGAAATCTTAACTGGTCAGTCTGTAATTTCCTGGTCAGCAGTAGTGAGGTAATCACCTGAAAGACCCCCTCCCTCCACCATTTCCCAATGAAAGATGAGGTAATCAATCCACTTCTTCCTTGTCCCTGGCCCCTTCTGCCTATAAAAGCCTCCCATGTGTACAGCTCCTTGGAGCTCCTTTCTATTTGACAGACAGGATGCTGCCCCATTCATAAAACATTGAATAAAATCAATTTATCTTTAAATTTACTCGATGAATTGTTTTTTAACACAGACTAATACAAACAAGAATATTAGAAATACACTCATCAAGAATTTGTATGTATCAAAAAAAAAATTTGTATGTATCAAAGGGGACTTACAGGAGACTGCCAGGAAGGGGGGTGCAAATTAGCAGTCCTATTAACAGTAATTCCAGGTTATTAGGAATCTTCCACCGGATTCTGTTTTAAGGTCTGATGGTACCATATGGACATAAACAATGAAGATTTTAAATGCTGATAGCATGAAAATCCTAATTTCAATCTCAATCTATTTACAACCCATTCATGAATAAATGCCTGAAGTCTAAAACTCAACTATAAGAAAATCCTAAGGGGAAAACTGGTTCTGAAAAATACTGTACATGTGCACTGTATAAGTGCATGTGCCTCACTTAAAAAAAAAAAATCACTGGTTAACTAAAAATCCAAAACAGAGTTCTTCAGATTGAAAAATGCACTTTGGGACGCCTGGGTGGCTCAGTTGGTTAAGCGTCTGCCTTCGGCTCAGGTAATGATCCCAACGTCCTGGGATCGAGTCCCACATCCGGCTCCTTGCTCAGCAGGGAGCCTGCTTCTCCCTCTGCCTCTGCCTGCCACTCTGTCTGCCTGTGCTTGCTCTCTCCCTCTCTCTGACAAATAAATAAAATCTTTAAAAACAAAAAAAAGAAAGAAAGAAAAATGCACTTTGGCAAAAAGTACACGAATAATGTATTTTTTCCTATAATGTTTTTACTTCTGAAGCCACGAAGTTTGTGCCAAATGTTTTCAACGAGAAACTCAAATTTCATCAGAATGAACATCAAACATTATATTTATAATGGTTTACATTTCAGATACCAAAAACTTTAAAAAAATCACAAAGCCCGTCAAAAATATACATCATCAACCAATAGGTTAAGGCATTTTAACTAATTAAGGCAGATTTTTATGAAAGAACAGGCTTCACAGCCCAATGGTCCTGGATTCAAACCAACTCAACCAGTTACTAAGCTGGATGACTTTGACAAGTTAACATCAGACTCTCTTCTCTTCACTAAAATTTAGAAACTACTTACCTTTCAACTTGAAAACTATTAAAGTTCTAAAAAGACAACTACCCTTGCTTGCCAGATTATCTACATAAAATCCTTTAAAAAGGTTGTTTTTCATTTAGCCAAACTGCTCAAAATCCTTCCTAAGTAAGAACCAGAAGACAACTATTCAAATTCAACTTTAGTTCTCTTGAAAATAAGCCTGTGAAATGCCCCTTTCACATAAGCGTAGTTTAATGTATTAATAGATTTCATTTAAAGTGGGTCTTCCTCTTCCTGATTCAGGACTAAAGCCATTTACATAAGGAAACACAAGAGGGTTCCAGACTGTTAAAAGTCAGAGCAAGGATGAAAGGGTATCAACATCTGGGAGTGGCCCAGCACAAGATGTCAGTGTCAAAGCAGGGTAAGGAAGGGTATTCAGGCAGAGGGACAGCCAGGGATGGGGCACTGAGCCCAAAAGAGTGAGAAAGGCATCCACGGGGGGATAGGGGGAACCAGTGAGAAGAGTCAAGATGCTAAGCAGGGAGAGATGGGTGTCCACATGTGATGGTGGCAGTGGCTACAACAGAACATCGATTATGTACAGGGGAAATAAGTAAGTATTTAGAATAATGAAAGCTAAGTTTCATTCTGTCAAAGAACACAGAAGGAACAAAAAGGGTGAAAACCAGAGCGAATTTTGTGGTATTATACTCTATCAGTAAAAGTAATGATTAATTCACAATCATATATTAATAATATTAAAATACTTACATTCACATATACCACACAAAGGTAGTATTTATTTACGTATATATACCTCTCCCAACTCTGCAGTGAGAGGGTATGAGCATAGTGACTCCAATAAATAAGCATACCTAACACAGAATCTTGGCTTTTTTTTTTTTTAAGATTTTATTTATTTTAGAGAGCAAATGCACGCACACAAACAGGGGGAGTGGCAGGCGGAGGGAGAGAAGCAGGATCCCCCCTGAGAAGGGAGCCTGATGAGGGGCTCCATCCCAGGACCCTGGGATCATGAGCAGAGCTGAAGGCAGACACTTAACTGACTTGAGCCAACCAGGAGCCCCTCAGATCTTGACTTCGAAAAACAGATTTCCACTAAACCAAAATCAGGGCTTTGAAAAATTCAAATAAGCCTAGAATATTTTATCTTCGCTAAAAGCAAGGAAATGTCCAAATAATGATTATGAGGTATCAAAAGGACATAGAAACCAGCTTGAATGAGTTGCCCACTGACCAAATCAGGCACAATCTAAGCATTAAAAATGAGAAAACACATGTTTAGGCCATTAACACAAAATAGTGAAAGAAGGAACTCCAAAGAGCCTACCCCTTCACAGTAACAGCAAAACTCAAGCACAATCTGTCAGAATTAGCTCTGTCAGAACTCTGAAACAAAGGCTTACAGCAATCAAGCACAATAAACCCAGAAAACAAAACTTTAAAATGGTAGGAAAGCTTTGTAGCATTTTTACTTGCCCTTGAGCCCCATCTCTCCTGGGCACAGTGGAGGAGGTCCCAAAAAGCCAGTGTGGCACCCGCGTCTCTGTTTCTGGAGTGAGCCCTGTAGAACTTATTCTCACAGAATTATGTTTGTCTGTATAAAACCTGTCTGGGGGCTACCTAAGGAAGGGCAAGAGGTACTGTTTTACCTAACATGGAAGGAAAAGCTGCTATGCTAAGGCCATTTTCCTTCAAAACAGTCTAAGGTGCATGAACCTCCTCCACCTCCCTGGGACAAAGGTTTATAACTGAGTAAACAAGAGCACACCCAAAGCATGGAAAGAAAGGCCGAGACAATTTTCTTTGGGAAATTATGACACTGCAAAGAACTCCCTTCTAACAGGAGGCTTAGAAAACCACACATATGCGCAGAACAAGACACATGCTAAAAACAAACAACAAAAACCCTGAGAAGACCCTCTACTTTCACCTCAGATTGATCTTAAGAGTTAAAGAAAACAGGAAATGAAGACTAAGACCGTTATAAACACTGTGGCTAATCATTGAAGAAATGCCCTAACACAGACCTAATGGGCAAGGACAGGGAGAGTTACATTTTAACTTTCTATCCCTTCTTGGCTGGGGTCATGCATGGGCAACAAAACACTAGAGGAACATGGTAAAGGTAAAAGTGGGATCTTGTTCCAAGAGCTCTCAGAGCAGCAGTATCCATGGACAACAGAAATAAAACTGCTATTGTACTGCATTGAAATTACTTTCTGTAACATTTATGAACATTTAGTCAAGTCTTATAAAAGGCTGCAACCTGTCTCAGCTGCGCTGTGAGCACTGAGTTGGTTCCTTGTTTGACCCATGTGTGAAAAGATCTGTCATCTTTAGATAACATACTGATACTGATGATAAACTTTTATATTTTGTTCATCATGGATTTTTGCATTAACTTTTAAATTTTACTAAAATATTATCTGAAAAACCCAACAAAAAACACTAAGCTAAGGGACTATAAGCTAAGGGACAGGGACTTCAAAGACTACCCAAGACAAAGAACACAGACTTTACAAAAATAGTTTCAAAAAGTCACTGAACAAACATGCAACTACAAACCCACAGGAAGCAAACCCTGAGGATATGGGGAAAACATTCGGTTCCCACAGTCTCTAAATTACAATATTAAAAATGCTCAATTTTCTACAAAAAAATTACAAAGCATTCAAAGAAATATGAAAGTATGACCCACTAATGGGGGGGGGGGGGGAGTGTGAAATCACGAAACAGTCTCTCTAATGAAACACAGACATCAACTGTCCTAAATACAAAGAGCTAAAGGAACAGAAAGCAATGTCTCAGAAAACAAAATATAAATAAAGATAGAAAGGAACCAAACAAATTCTTGCACCAAAAAGTATAATAAGTGAAATAAAAATTTCACTAGAGAGCTGCAGTAGAAGACCTTGAGCCAACAGAAGGAATAATCACATTAAGTGGAAGATAGGTCAATTAAAGTTATCAGCCTGGGGCAGGAAGGGAAAAAAAACTGCAGAGTCAAACCTCAATTTTGACCTCAAACCTTCCAGTTGTATTCTTCTTTCCAGCTTGTCTCTTGGCTCAGCTGAAAGACCCTGAGGGCAAAGCATACCCAGAAGGGAACAGAAACTACCCTCTCCGGCAATAAGGACTATTCTGAGCTAGCAAGACACCTCTGTCAGTGAACGACTCCCAGATAGTGATCAATTTGACCTTCACTGCCTACCCTACCTGCACGTACCCACTCATCTTTGCCGCACATTTTTCTTATATAAACCTGGAAGTATTTTTGGCTTTTTGGAGACAGTCTTTGAGTCGCTAGTCCACAGTCTTCCTGGTGTTGGCCTCACTGAAATAAATCCCTTCGTTTCATCACTATTCGTATCTGCCTTTGGATTCTGTCAGCAGCAACTAGGTGAACCTAGTCTGTTTGGGATCCCCAAACAGCTGCACCCCACCTACAAAAAGACCTGTGGGACATCATCAAGCATACCAGCATACACATAGTGAAAGCATATAACATATACATACTACCTATTAAAATTCCAACATCTTTTTTTGCACAGAGAAGCCATTCTCAAATTCATCTGCAACCGCAAGGGATCTCAAACATGCAAAACAATACTAAGGAAAATAAAGTTACAAGACTCACATTTCTGTTTCAAAACTTAATACAAAGCTACAAAAAGAAAATCACAATGGCATAAGGATAGATACATAAACCAATGGGATGGAACTAAGAGTCCAGAAATAAAGTCATACATGTATGGTCAGTTAATTTTTTACCAAAGCACTAAGATCATTTAATGAGGGAAAGAATGGTCTTTTCAACAAATGGTGCTGAGACAAATGGATATTCAATGGACTCCCATTCAGAACATATATGAAAATAAACTTCAAAATGACTCAAAGACCTAAGTATAAAAACTAAAACTACAAAGCTATCAGAAGAAAACATGGAGGCAAACCTTCATGATCTTGAACGATAGATTTTTATATATGACACAATAAAAAAAAAATTATTTAACAGAAAAAAATGGCCTTCATATAAACTTCTGTGGCAAAGGATACTACCCAGAAACTGAAAAGACAGATAAATGAATGAATGAAAAGAACTGCGTAAACTATTTGCATATCATATCTGATAAGGGTCTAGTACCAAGAATATATAAAGAACTCTTACAACTCAACAACAAAGACAAACATCTGAATTTTAAAATGGGCAAAGGACGTGACAGACATCTCCCACACCCACACCCCATCCCCGGCCACCGCTAAAAAAGAACAAGGAAAAAAAACAGTATATAGCAAATACTGATGAAATTATGGGAGAAACTGGTACGCTTATACATTGTTAGTGGGAAGGTAAATTGGTGCACACACACTTTGGAAAAGTTCAGTTAACTACTTAAAAAGTTAATTATACACCATATGACCCAGCAATACCATAAATATACATACATGGATATATACCCAAAGGAAGTGAAAATGGGTATTCAAGTATTTGTACACCAGTGTTTAATCCCAGAACTATTCACAATAACCAAGAGGAGGAAGTATACCAAATGTCCATCAATACATCAACAAATAAACAAAATGTGGTATAGATATATTCATTATAAAGGAATGGTAAAGGGTTAACCTCAAAAACATGCTAAGGGAAAGAAACCAGACCAAAGATCACGTATTGCACAATTCCAATTATATGAAATATCCATGAGTAAATCCAGAGAGATGAAAAGCAGACTGGTGTTTGCTAAGGATAGCAGGAAGAGAGGAATGGGGATTTCTGCTAAATGGATACAGATTTTTCTTTTTCGGTGACAAAATGTACTGGAATTTAATAAAGGTGGCTTGACAACAGTGTGAATGTACTAAATGCCACTGAATTGTATGTTTTAAAATGGTTAACTTCATGTAATATGACTTTCATTTAAAGAGTGCTGTATTATAACCCCCGGAATCCAGATATAAAAGCGTACATACACTGAGAAGTTAAAGGAAGAGGTGGTTATTTATACAATTTCTAAGTACCTCCTACACCCCTCCAAGATAAAAAGAAAATCACTTATTACAATTTTGCAGTGAAATAGCCAGGCAAGTATCCTGGGAAATCCTTAATGAACAAATGAAAGTGAACATCATTAGCTATAGAACAAACTAAAATCATGTGCCAAGTGACAAAACGCGATGAGCAAAGAGAGCACTGCTTTACTTCTGTAATATTCTAGCCAAAGATGCATAACCCAAAGCAGCACAGCCTGTCTGAACATGAGAAATGCCAACTAGAGAAACATTATACCACAATAAATGGCCCATAATCTTCATGCATCAGGTTATAAAGGGAAAGTCAGTTTTAAAAAATGATCAATGTGTAACACATGCTCATCCTAAATCTTTTGTAAGTCACATTTTATCTTTTGAAAACTATAGGACATTTTGTTCCACTGAATTTTGTTTTCATTGCTGTAATACCGTAATGAACCTCTATTAATATTTAGTAGACATGGGGGCGCCTGTGTGGCTGTCTTTAAGCATCTGCCTTCAGCTCAAGTAATGATCCCAGGATCCTGGGATCAAGCCCCACATCAAGCTCCCTGACCAGCGGGAAGCCTGCTCCTCCCTCTCCCACTCCCCCTGCTTTGTTCCCTCTCTCGCTGTGTCTCTGTCAAATAAATAAATAAAAACCTTTAAAAAAAAAAAAAAAAGAGTATTTAGTAGACACACATTAACTAAGGGATTTACAGACCTTCCTAATAAAAACTAAAAGAAGCCCATCGCCTGTAGATTCTGATTCCACAGGTCTTAAACAGGACCTAAAATTCTGTTTTTATTTTTTTTTAAAGATCTTATTTATTTGATAGAGACACAGTGAGGGGGGGAACACAGGCAGGGGCAGGGGGAGAGGGGGAGGGAGAAGCAGGCTTCTGCTGGGCAGGGAGCCCGATGCAGGGCTCCATCCCAGGACCCTAGGATCATGACTTGAGCAGAAGGCAGATGTTTAATGACTGAGCCACTCAGGTGACCCTACAATTCTGTTTTAAACCAGCATTTAAAGTGATGATCATCAGGAAAGGGTGGTAAATACTGCAATAAACATCAATAAAAAAAATCCTTGCCTAAGGAAATGGCCTCTAAAGGAAAATATTCTTTTTTCTTTTTAAAGGAAAATATTCGGGGCACCTGGGTGGCTCAGTGGGTTAAGCTTCTGCCTTTGGCTCAGGTCATGATCCCAGGGTCCTGGGATGGAGCCCCGCATCGGGCTCTCTGTTCGGCAGGGAGCCTGCTTTCCCCCCTCTCTCTCTGCCTGCCTCTCTGCCTGCTTGTGATCTCTGTCAAATAAATAAATAAAATCTTAAAAAAAAAAAAAGGAAAATATTCTATTGCTTGGCTAATTGTTTATAGTTTGGACCATGAAACAAGGTCCAGTATCTTCTATTATCAATACACTTAAAATTACAGATTAGACAAATATAACTGGGGCGCCTGGGTGGCTCAGTTGTTAAGCATCTGCCTTCTGCTCAGATCATGATCCTGGGGTTCTGGGATTGAGCCCCCAATCCGGCTCCCTGCCCACCGGGAAGCCTGCTTCTCCCTCTCCCTCTGCTGTGTCCCCTCTCTCACTGTGTCTCTCTCTGTCAAATAAATAGAATCTTTAAAATATACATATATGTAACACTAATAAATTCCGCAAGAAATCAAGAATATTACAAATTTCCATCCTTTAAGAAGTTTCATCTTCATGTTTAACCTGGAATTTTCTTAGACCATTTTCCTCCTCAGTCTGTACTTTTTTTTTTTTTTTTTCAGTCTGTCCTTTTTAAAAAAATATTTTTTTATGGGGCACGTGGGTAGTTCAGTCATTAAGCGTCTGCCTTCCATTCAGGTCATAGATCAAGCCCCACATCCTGCTCCCTGCTCAGCAGGAAGCCTGCTTCTCCCTCTACCATTCCCCCTGCTTGTGCTCCCTCTCTAGCTGTCTCTCCCTCTCTGTGTGTGTCAAATAAATAAATAGAATCTTTAAAAAATATGTATTTATTTGAGAGATAAACCATGAGAGCAAGTGCAAGAGCAAATAGGGGAGGGGCAGAGGGAGAGAATTACAAGCAGACTCCCAGCTGAGTGCAGAACCTGACAAGAGGCTCAATCTCAGGACCCTAAGATCATGACCTGAGCCAAAATCAAGAGTGGAATGCTTAAACAACTGAGTCACACAGGTGCCCCTTCAGTTTACCTCTTAAAATTGTTCAAAGTCTATCCATGCTTTGCTTACCAAAAAAAAAAAAAGGAGAACTGTGATCATTAAACTGTTACATATAAAAATTGCTATGTTCACCCTCCAAAAAGAATTTTAAAGAGAAAAAAGCATTACTGGAAAAAAGATGCCTCTAATTCTCAAGTTTCTAGACTACTAAGGTAAAATGTAAAATATACAAGGTAACTCACAAGAGCTGTGAAACTTAAAATGAACAGACTTAATTTTTATATAAAATTCACTACCAAAAAATATAAACCCTACTCCATAAACAAATTTTTATTCAATGAGCTTCTCTTTCCTCATAAGACTGAACTAGGTTAAGTCATCCCTGAAATTTTTTCTAACTCAGCTTATGAGAGACCCTTTTTCCTATAAGGGTTGGTAACGGTACATTTTAATTAAGAATTATACTGCAAACAAATTGGGCTCAATTGGAATAAAACTGAATTCAAATAAATACATTTACTCAATAGCCGATGTGGTCAAAGCAAAGTGCTAAACAGTGAAGATTCTTAAAAGGCTCAAGAGGGCAGTCCCCCTAGGAACATTCTAAGGGAGTTAATAATTGTTAAAAAGAAAAAGAAAGGGCGCCTGGGTGGCTCAGTGGGTTAAGCCTCTGCCTTCGGCTCAGGTCATGATCTCAGGGTGCTGGGATCGAGTCCCGCATCGGGCTCTCTGCTCTGCAGGGAGCCTGCTTCCTCCTCTCTCTCTCTGCCTGCCTCTCTGCCTACTTGTGATCTGTCTGTCAAATAAATTAAAAAAAAAATTTAAAAAAAAAAAAAAAAAAAAGAAAGAAAAAAGGTGCACCCTCAAATCCATTATCAGGAAAGTTGAGGGATAGCAAATTATTTACCTGAAGTATTTACCAAGAGAAAAATACCAAAGTTACAAGAGTTCAAAAGAGGTAAACAGATACACTTAAAAAAAGAACAAAAGATATACTGGGATCAGCTTAAACATGTTCTCTGAAAAGGGGGCAGATTCACCAGAGATAAGTAATTTACCCCTAAGCTACAAAGCCAGTAATGCCAAGACCTGGACAGAAAGAACTCTAAATCCTTCTGCCTCAAAAGCCATGTTCTTCTGTTCACTGTCAGTATCTCTCATGTGCTCCCACACAAATTACTGAACTCATTCTCCTGCTCTGCCCTACTCCCACCTCCAGACCCCAACATCCCCCCCAAATATACTTCAGAAAGTAACCAAAGTAACTTATCTTCAAGTTTCATTTTACTTTATAAACTTAAAAAGATTCTCCTTCCCATAAAGAAACATTTCTGATAATATTTGTTTGCTGAATGACAGAATTCATCAACAAACATTTATGGAGCAGCTACTCTAAGCCAGCATTTTAATTCTCCTCCACAAGAATGTATACCATTATGAAGGAACAGAGGGAGGAAGAAACTGAAGAAAGTAGCACGATTAGCTCATTTTTCCTGGTACCAGAAGTGGCAATTACAGGTTAAAAAAAAAAAAAAAAAAAGCCACAATTAATGGTAAGGATCATCCTCAAATGACTAAAATGTGAAATGCGGCAGACTAAATTATGATAATATCAAATTAATTCCATAATTGGTTACAGTATGCTGAAACTTCACATTAGATTTATTTACAAAGAACAGGAGAAATCCTAAATTTGAGGACTGAAATAAACAGAAAATCACTAACAAAAGTTAATTGTAAGAAAGAGAAAATGTGGGGGGCGCCTGGGTGGCTCAGTAGGTTGAGCCTCTGCCTTCGGCTCAGGTCATGATCTCAGGGTCCTGGGACTGAGCCCTGCATGGGGCTTTCTGCTCGCATGGGGCTTTCTGCTTGGCAGGGAGCTTGCTTCCCTCTCTCTCTCTCTGCCTGCCTCTCTGTCTACTTGTGATCTCTCTCTGTCAAATAAATAAATAAAATCTTTAAAAAAAAATGAGAAAATGTGGGGAAAAATTTTATTATCACAGAAGGGGGAAGGAAAGCCTTTCTAAGTCAACACACAAAACAAATGATAAAAATATATTTATATCGCAATTGTAAGCATAAACACAAAAAGCATTCTACATCGACAAAATTCACAACCAAGGTCAAAGAAAACCACGAGGGAAAATGCTTATCGCAAATAGCACATAAAAAGGATTGACTTCCCTTCATACATCAAATGTTCCTACATATCAAGAGAACAAAAAACTTTAAAAAATCATATAAAGAGTTGACAGAAAAGGGTCTTACATATGAATATTTTCATTCTAATTCAAAAGAAAAAGGCAAAATGCCCAAGTAAAAAGTCTGATACCACATTAATTGCTAAACTGTTAAGTTGGCATACCTCTATGGAGAGCAATTTAGCATAGCTCTCAAAATTACACTCAGAAATTCCACTTAGAAGAATGTACCCCAGGGAGGTCTAGGTGGCTCAGTCAATTAAGCACCTGCCTTTGGCTCAAGTCGTGATCCCAGGGTCCTGGAATAGAATCCCACATCTGGCTCCTCACTCAGAGGGAGCCTGCTTCTCTCTCTGCTTGTGCTGGCGCCTCTCTCTCTCTCTCTCTCTCTCTCTCTCACAAATAAGCAAATAAAATCTCTTAAAAACAAAAAAGAAAATGTACCCCACATTTACAAGGATACTAGCATTGTTTCAAACAGTAAAAAAAAAAAAAAAGAAAGAAAAGAAAGCACAGCGAAAGAGATCTGGTTAATTATAGTAAGCCACCAATATAAAAATAGGGAAGCTTTACATATATAAATATGGAATAACTTTCCAAGATATGTCCTTAAGTAAAAAAGCTATAGAGCAAGGTGGACCTCATGTTACTACTTATATTAAAAAGAATAAAATGTGCTCATATACATATAAGGTCTCTCCAGAAAAATGCATAAATTTAATAGTGATTTCTTCAGCTAAGAACTATAGCTGGGAAATGAGGCATGAGGGGGTGACTATCTTCTAAAAACCCTTGTACTTCTTGTAATTTGCACTGGGTACATGTATTCAAAGTAATTTTAAATACTCTTTACTCTGACTCAACTTTATCATTTCTTGAATCCTCTAACATTACCAATCTTTTTCTTTTTTTTTTTTTTTAAGATTTTATTTATCTGTCAGAAACAGAGGGAGAGAGAGCGAGCAAGCACAGGCAGACAGAGAGGCAGGCAGAGGCAGAGGGAGAAGCAGGCTCCCCGCTGAGCAAGGAGCCCGATGTGGGACTTGATCCCAGGACGCTGGGATCATGACCTGAGCCGAAGGCAGCCGCTTAACCAACTGAGCCACCCAGGCGTCCCTAGCAATCTTTTTCTGAAGTAAGACTAAAAGGCAGCATCCCAAAGGCAGCAAACAAGCTTCAACAAATGAATTTAGAAAATGTGCCTAGGGCGCTTGGGTGGCTCAGTGGGTTAAAGCCTCTGCCTTCAGCTCAGGTCATGATCTCAGGGTCCTGGGATCGAGTCCCACATCGGGCTCTCTGCTCAGCAGGGAGCCTGCTTCCTCCTCTCTCTGCTTTCCTCTCTGCCTACTTGTGATCTGTCTCTGTCAAAGAAATAAATAAAAATCTTTAAAAAAAAAAAAAAAAAAAGAAAAGAAAATGTGCCTAACATTACGAACTAGTCATTTCAGAAACAGTCCAGAGACAGGACCCTTGATTTGAAATGAAAAATTTGGAAATTCAAGTACCTTAACTTTTTGATTATGAAGACAAAAGCCTAAAATATATACTGAATACATAAACATGCATACACAAACACACACATGCTATTAACTAGGCAATTTGTTTAGGGCTTTGGCATATCTCTTCAAAAAACAAAACAAAACAGAACACCAGGTTTTTATACAGGGGCACCTGGGTGGTTCAGTTGGTTAAGTGTTTGACTTGGCTCAGGTCATGATCTCTCAGGTCTTGGGATCAAGCCCTACATCAGGCCCCCAACTCAGTGGGGGTCTGCCTTCTCCCTCTCACTCTGCCCCTCCCACCCCTCATGCACATGCACACACGTGTGCTCTCTCTCAAATTTTTAAAAATCTTTAAAAAAGAAAAAAAAAAACGGTTTTTATACAGATGTGAAACACATTTTAAAGTTCCCAATGTCAAGAGTGTTAAGTGAAGCTCTTAACCACTAAACACATACAAAATTACTGTAAACTAACGGAGAATATGTTAGGGTAGATACCTTACCTTACACAACATTTTAGCCTTAATAACAGCTATTTAGGTAATTCTCTAAATTCTGAGTCTAAGTTTTAGTTTCACATGTTAGGCACTGCCCTGACCTACAGCTATAACAAACCTTACACAAAATACAGATCTTAATCTTCTCAAACACAGAAGAAACACATTCTCCCAAACACAGTTTGAGCTACCACTGCAATCATAACTTGCTTTCTACTAACCTAAGCCAACTCTGTTCACAAAAGACTGTCTGCCCTCTCATCAAACTGTCCTTGAAGATCCTAATTTAAAGGACTAAGTTGAAAACGTTTTCACTCACATTTTCCCACTTCCACAATGTCCCTTTAAGAACTCATTTTAATGGAAGAGACCAAAGGGTAATTCATGTGAAAAATCTGAAAACTACCAGTTGACTTAGAGGGAAAAACAAAGGCAACTAAGTTACATATGGAAAGTCCTTAAGACATCTCACTATGCATTTTTCAAGTAGTTTTCAACCTAGCTAGTAGTATTCCATGAAACAATTATTTCATCACTCACTGTAACAGCCTCAAGTTTAGCATCCTTGTAGAGCTTTAATAAATAAGGCCCCTTGTAAGAAACCTTTAACATGCTCTTCTTAAAAAGAACCAAATCAAGATCACACTGAGAAAATTTGTAATATCAAAAATAACTGAAACTCTGTGGGCACAAATCTCTTTTGTATATTTGAGGAGTAAAGATTATATCTCCTCTTCAAAAAAAATTAGTTAATATAAATGAATTCTCATGGCCTTTCTCATTTCTGAAAAAAAGGAGCCAAAAATCCTTTCATTCACTTGTTTCAAAGTTACTCCTTGAAACCTAAAGTGTTTCATCTTTTTAAACCTGAGAGGACAATTTCACTAGGTTTTAATCCCTTCAACTCAACAGTTCAAACTAGGAAGCATTTTTATTTAAGATTTGTTTTTAAAGATTTTATTTATTTATTTGACAGAGATCAGAAGTAGGCAGAGAGAGGGGGGAAAACAGGATCCCTACTGAGCAGAGAGCCAGATGCAGGGCTTGATCCCAGGACCCTGGGATCATGACCTGAGCCAAAGGCAGGAGCCTTAACCCACTGAGCCACCCAGGCGCCCCTAATTTTTTTTTTTTTTTTTTTAATAATCTCCACATCCAACATGGTGCTCAATCTCACAACCCTAAGATCAACAGTCAACACTCCCTACTGACTGAGCCAGCCAGGTACCCCTAGGGAAATTTTTTTCCCCCAGATTTTATTTATGTATTTGACGAAGAGAGACACAGCAAAGAGAGGAAACACAAGCAGGGGGAGTGGGAGAGGGAGAAGCAGGCATTCTGCTGAGCAGGCAGCCAGATTTGGGGCTCCAATCCAGAACTCTGGGATCATGACCCCAGCAGAGCTGAAGGCAGATACCTAATGACGCCCCCCCTAGGGAACATTTTTAAAGGCAAGGTCATAATGAATAAGCCCTTATCAGTCCCTTCAGGATGCTTACAGCAAATCCAAAACCAGTCTTTATAATCTAGCAACCAGACTAGAAGCTCATACAACAAATTATTTAAGTCTAGGCAGATAAAACAGCTTCTAAATAATGTGACAACGAATCAACTAGGCTATAAATAATCCCCTAACAAATTTCTCCTAGTCCCCAAACACTTAAACTGCAGTTCTATAATAAAAATACTAACTGCACATACTCAATTCTGGGGAAAAATAAGTCAACCTAAATTATCTAAGATGTTAATTCTTTTACTCTGCAAGTAAGTGTGCTAAGGATATAACAAATAAATGAGACAAGGTCCCCTGCCCTCAGAAGAGTATGTGGTAAGTATGAGTGAAAGTAAGCCAGATAGAGACTGTGCACTCAAAGAAATAAATAGGATAATCCGTTAAGAGAAACCAAAGGGTATAGGAAGGAGGGCTGCCCACTTTACACAGAACGATTAGAGAGTCACCTAGAATCTAACACATAAACTAAAACTAAGCCAACAAAGGGAAAGAATAAGCAAGCATAAAGGCCCTAAGACAGGAAGGAAAATGGGCAGTGTGTTGAAGGAAGAGAAAGAGGGCCCTAAAAGGCAAATAGCCTAAGAAGAAATGGAGGGAACAAATAATTCTTACAGGGTAGAGTCTGCATGTTATTCTCAGGTCCAGTGGGAACACCCTGCTCTGTGAATAATAAACTACAGGGGTGCAAGAATGGCAGAGAAACAAAGTTATAAGGCTACAGCAATAGAGAAGATGGTGGCTTGAACAAGTACAATGGCAGTGGAATAAAAAAGGACTTATTTCAAATAGATTTGCTTAATGTTTAGACAGGAGGAAAAGTAGAAATCAAAGGTAATTTCCAAGTTTTTCAGCTTGAACAGATGAACTGTGATGCCATTTACTGAACAAAGAAAGAATGGAGACAGTATGGAGCTAAAAGACTCAAAAAGTGCAGTTTGGGATATATTAAATTTGTAAAATAAGTGAAGAGGCCAAGAAGGCCGTTAAATTACAAGAGTAGAATATGGGAAAGAGAGGTGGACTGCAGATTTAAATTTGAGATCATTTGCATATAATAAACTATGGTACCATTTCCCAGGTTACATAAATATTACCTCAGAAAAATGTAATGCATTCTGTTTTCATCAATTTTAAACATATTATAAAATGCAATCTAAATATATCTCATTTGGGGTGCCTTGGTGGCTCAGTTGGTTAAGCATTTATCTGCCTTCAGCTCAGGTCATGATTCCAGGGTCCTGGGATTGAGAGCACCACCTCCTCACGTTCTCTGCTTCTCCTTCTGTCTTTCCCATCCCCCTTCTCTCTCTCTCTCTAATAAATAAAATCTTTTTAAGAATAATAAATAAATAAAACTGATTTGTTTAGTTCTATCCTTTCAATTTACATTTACCTATGCTCTCACTCCAGTCTTATTCCTCCTGGCTGATCATAATGGCCCTCAACCACTACTATCTATGGGAGGCAGCGGTAACAATACTGCTAAATAAAGTCTGTATCATTTTACAATTTCAAAGCATTCAGCACTTATTTAACTTGAGTCTACTGATAACCTTGTGAAGCAAGAAAAGAACCAGTTTTATTAGGGCAAGAAATAAGAGTCTTATAAAGGCTGCCCTGGCCATCATCAAATAGCTATTATTTACTAGAAGGGATGAAACCACAATTCAAATTTAAAGACTCTTTTTACTCTGCATTCACAGAACAGAGCAAACCAAGTAAAGTTCAGGAATCTTACATTTTTGCCTCATTTGCTACTAAATGCTCGGCACAAATTAAACAGCAGGCATAGAGTAGGCATAAAAACATCTACTGAGGCAATGAACATCTTCTCTAGCAGACTAACACTCAAGAAATCCCAGAACCTCTGGTGAATCGAAGTTTTAAAGGTCAATTAAGTTGCTAGTCTGCATCCTCCTTTCTCACCTCCAACACAGAAATACTGTCATTTATTTCAAAGTATGTTCAAGTATAAATTATATACTACCTAACACCTCAAGCCACACAGACTGTCTTATCAATTCAAGATGGCATTATTTTGCAACAGGTCTTACTTCACAGTCCCATAAAAACAATTTCAGTCCTCATTTCCTATAAAAGATTTTTTAAAAAACGAAAGAGGTGGGACGCCTGGGTGGCTCAGTTGGTTAAGCAGCTGCCTTCGGCTCAGGTCATGATCCCAGCATCCTGGGATCGAGTCCCACATCGGGCTCCTTGCTCCGCAGGGAGCCTGCTTCTCCCTCTGCCTGCCTCTCTGTCTGCCTGTGCTCTCTCGCTCTCTCCCCCTCGGTCTCTGACAAATAAATAAATAAAATCTTAAAAAAAAAAAAAAGAGGTCATCAGGATTTTAAAATAAAGCAGAAAAAGGCAAATGCTAGCATCCATATTTATCAACTACAGACTTAAAATACATAGCAATGACAGTAAGTACATCAATAGTTCCACACATACAGGCAACTGATTTTCAACAGACGTTATTCTGAAGTGATTGAAGGGGTAACAAAGCTTTCTCAACAATAACTGGGACAACTGGACATTGTCTACAGTATTAAAAAAAAGAAAAAGAAAACCTCAAACCTTGCTCACACCACACACCCCCCCCAAAAAAAAAAATCATTCAAAACACATCACAGACCCAAAAGTATAAGCTAAACTACAAAATTTCTATTGGAAAGGAGGAGAAAATCCTGTGACCTTGGGTCAAGGAAAGATTTTTTAGGACACACACAAAAAAAACAATTTTACTTCAAACTTTAAAATACCTATTCTTCAAAACACACTATTAAGAAAATGATGGCAGGGAGCCTGGGTGTCTCAGTTAAGCGGCTGCCTTCTGCTCAGGGCTGATTCCAGAGTCTTCCCATCAAATCACGACCGATTCTGGCTTCCTGCTCAGCAGGGGTTCTTGCTGCTCCCTCTCCCTCTGCCCTTCCCCCATGCTAGTGCATGCTCTCTCTTAAATAAAATCTTAAGACTTAAGAAAGAAAATGATGGCGAAACACAGACTAAGAGAAATTATGTGCAAAACATGTATCTCATATACATGTATCCAAAATACATAAATAACTCTTACAATTCAACAAGACAATCTCATCGTTTTTAAATGGGCAAAAGATCTGGACACCACCAAAACACATCATTAGGTAAATAAACTAAAACCACAATGCAGGGGCGCCTCAGTGGGTTAAAGCCTCTGCCTTCAGCTCAGGTCATGATCCCAGGGTCCTGAGATCCAGCCCCGCATCCAGCTCTCCGCTCAGCAGGGAGCCCGCTTCCCCCTCTCTCTCTGCCTGCCTCTGTGCCTACTTGTGCTGTCAAATAAATAAATAAAACCTTTAAAAACAAAACAAAACAAAAAATACCCACAATGCAAATTCAAATCATATACTCACTCCACAGATAAAATTGAAAGACATCAAATACTGGCAAGAATGCAGAACTATGTAACATATATTGCTGTGCAAACGCAAATGGTTCAGCACTCTGTTAACAGACACTGGCAAGTTTTTAGCAGTCAAATACACAAAATTCATACAACCCTGCAATCACGTTGTTGAGTAATTTTCCCAAGAGAAAGGAAAACCCTTCTCCTCACCAAATCTAATAAGCAAATGTTCACACAAACTCTATTCACAGTAAGTCAAACATGGAAACAATCCAATTGTCTAGCAACCAAAGAATGGATAAACATTTATTGTGTATCCACACGAGAATACCACTTAGCCATAAAAAATATGGATTATAATACATGCAATAATATGCATGAAAGAAGTCAGAAACGAAAGTATACAGTGTTTGGTCCCTCTATAGGAAATTCTGGAAAACAATTCTCAACACAAAAGACAAGAAAAACAAACGTGGTTTCTACAGAATAGGGGTGAGGGAAGAGGACGGTCTGTAAAGGACAACAGGGTAACTTTCTGGGTGATGTAAACATTCCACATTCTCAGGTGGTGGGATTACACAACTGATATGTTTTTTAAAAACCTTCAAACTGTACACTTAGAGTGAATTTACTGTATGTAAAGTATATCTCAATATACCTAGTTTAAAAATGGGTTTGCATTCCATTAAGAAATGAATATGCACACATTCTTTCGTAGAAACCAACTACTAAAATGTTAATTTTTTTTTAAAGATTTTATTTATTTAACAGACAGAGATCACAGGTAGGCAGAGAGGAAGGCAGAGAGAGGGAGAGGGAAGCAGGCTCCCCACCAAGCAGAGAACCCGATACCTTCAATTCGTGGTAGAGAAAAACTGATAATTACTTTTCTTTTGATCATTTCTACAAGTACCAAATACTGTCACTACATTATACGATAGCTTTAATGTTGGCTAACTGCCCATTCAACTGAAATGGCAGTTAGTATTAGAAAGATAAATGAAACATACTCTAACCAACATATTATTAATCCACCGGACAGACTTTTCTTCCTAAAAGGACAGAAATACTTACAAACACCAGTCACTTGTTTCTTTTAAGAAGGCCAAACAGAGTGTTTTGCAAATCTGTGAGAATGTTTTGGAAATATTAGTATTCTAGAACTGTCACATCTGTGCTACTACATATTAAAATTCATTATTGTAACCACCATATCTTTTTTACTTTAGAAGCGTATTAATATGATCTTATGTGCATAAAATTTTATGTCAGGTTAATAAAGGGGACTTTTAAAAGTACTTGTTACAAAAGTTCTATGGATCTGACTGGATTCTGTATCACTGTCTACAGAACTATGCTGTCTAATATGGCAGCTAGTAGCCACATGCTATTGTTTAAATTTGCATTAAAATTTAACTTAAAGTTCACTTCCTCATCTGCACTAGCCACATTTCAAATAAGGACATATGTCTAGCAATTACCATACTGAACAGTGAAAACATAGAATGCTTCCCTCATTTCACAAAGTTCAATTGGACAGTGCTATACCAGAGTAAGATCTACTTAGAAGACTACAAAAATTAACTGTTAAAAAAGAATACAGATGGGCGCCTGGGTGGCTCAGTGGGTTAAGCCGCTGCCTTCGGCTCAGGTCATGATCTCAGGGTCCTGGGATCGAGTCCCACATCGGGCTCTCTGCTCAGCAGGGAGCCTGCTTCCCTCTCTCTCTCTCTCTCTCTGCCTGCCTCTCCATCTACTTGTGATCTCTCTCTGTCAAATAAATAAATAAATTCTTTAAAAAAAAAAAAAAAGAATACAGATAACAAAATTCAAATCCCAACTCTGTCACTTACTGATGACCTTAGGTAAATTAATCTCCAAGTTTCTTAAAATCACTAAATGGAAATAGCACTTATTTTACATGGCAACTGGGAAAAGCAATTCCTAATCTAAAATACTGTGAACATTGGTTATTAAATGATCCAAAAGGAAGATATTCCTGAATGGGAATAAACCCATGTTAACAATGTATTATTTTTTTAAAAAGTCACAACTGTATCTCACTAAGGAAAAGAAAAATTTAATAGCTAGCTAAGAATAAAATACCTTCTCAGTCCTGAAACAGAGTATGCTTTCTCTACACTTTCCTCATAAAAACTTTAACTATGAGCCATCATAGTCAGAAGTCTAGGCTCTAGATATCCAGAATATGTAGGTTCAGAAATACCACTTACTGATTGTGTGACCCTGGTGACTTAAATCTCTGTGCTTTCATCTTCTCATTTGTAAAATAAGAACAGTAAGACATTCCCACCCACACAAACTATCAGGATTAAAGTAGTTAATTCAGGGACACCTGGGTGGCTCAGTGGGTTAAAGCCTCTGCCTTCAGCTCAGGTCATGATCCCAGGGTCCTGAGATCCAGCCCCACATAGGGCTCTCTGCTCAGCAGGGAGCCTGCTCCCCCACCCACTTGTGCTCTCTCTTTGTCAATAAAATCTTTAAAAAAAGTAGTAGTTATTAATTCACTTAAAGGGCTTAAACAGCCAGCAATGTGGTAAACGTTGATAAATAACAGTTATCAAAATCGAGTCATCGTGACAGGTGCTGATTTCCAGAATATATCAAGAACTCCTAAAACTCAAATTTATTAACAGTTCAAGACCTTATATACACCTTTCTTCAAAGAGAAAAAATGGCCAATAAGCAAATAAAAAGACATCAATAATCATTAGAGAAACGCAAATCAAACCCACAATGAGATACCACTTCATAACCACTAGGATGGCTACTACAAAAAACATCGAGAACAACAAATGTCAGAAAGAATATGGAGAAAATGGAACCCATGTGCACTGCTGGTAGGAATAAAAAATAGTGCAGCCTTGATAGAAAACAGTATGGTGGTTCCTCAAGGAATTAAAAATAGAATTACCATATGAACCAGCAATTCCACTTCTGGTATATACCCAAAAGAACTAAAAGCAGGAATTAAAAAAAAAAAAAAAAAAAAAAAATGGCAGGAATCCAAACAAGTATTTGTACACCCATGTTCACAGCAGCATTAGTCATCATCTCAGAAAGGTAGATATAACCAAAATGTCAGTTTACAGATAAATGGATAAACAAAATGTGATACATACACACAATGGATTATTCTTTTGTCTTAAAAAGGAAGGAAACTGATTCTACCACATACAACAACATGGATGAACCTCGAAGACACTATGCAAGCTGAAATAAACCAGTTACAAAACTAATACTGCACAATCCCACTTACACTAAGTACCTACATCAGAAATTCATAAAAATACAAAGTAGAATAGTGATTTCCAGGGGCGAGGGAGGCTGGAAATGTAAAGTTAATGGTTAATGGGTAAACAGAGTTTCTCTTTGGAAAGATGAAAAGTTCTGGAACTGAAAGGTAGTCATGAATGCACAACAATGTGAATGTACTCAACACCACTTAAATATACATATATGGGTTTTCTTCCGCCATGATAAATTTCCCGCATTACAGTGACTGGAAGATTAGTATGAAAGCGGAAACAAACCTTATCTCAAAAGCTCAGACTATGACTATAAATGTACAAAGATTTAAATCTGAATTTATATAAATTTAGAATATGCTTTCTTCTCTAAAGTTCTAACAGCCCAACCTACTAACTGTAGAGTAAAGACTGGCTAATTCTAATTATGCTGACGACTACTGGTTGGGAAAGATTTCCTACTGTGGTTTTTTGTGAACATGTCCACAAATTCTTTTGAAAACAGACGAAACCTAACTACACTCCCTTGGTTTCGGGCTAGACTTAATGACTTGCTTGGAACAAAAAGAATGTGGCAGAAATGACTTCTGGAACAGGTCACAACAGATATACTGGCTTCTACCGATCTCTGAGATCACTTGCTCCAGGAACTACAGCTGCCACATTTTAAAGAAACTCAAGGAGGGGCGCCTGGCTGGCTCAGTGAATGCAACTCTTTATCTTGGGGTTCTGTGTTCGAACCCCAAGCTGAGCGTACAGATTACTAAAACAAACAAAAAAAACCCCAAGGAGGTGAAAGGAGATCCACCATGTGGTAAGGAACTTTGTCCTCCAGACAGCCAGCCATCAACTGCTTCCCGGCCAATGAGTAGTACACTATCTTGGAAAAAGATCCTCCAGCCCCACTCAAGCCTTCAAATATCAGTAGCTCTGATAACCATATCAGAGACTTTACGGAAGACCTAGAGGGAGCCAAAACCACTCCGGTAAACTGCTGCCAAACTTGTGACCCACAGATATCACGTGAGATAATAACTATTACTTTTTTTAAACTCACTCATTAAGAGAGTATTTATACTCATTGAAAAGCAAACTAATTTAACTAGTATGCATCTGTAAAGACAATTTTTCAGTTTAAGAATTTTTTTTTTTTTTTTAGTAGGCTCCATGTGGAGACCAACACAGGGCCTTGAACTCAACATCCTGAGATCAAGACCTGAGCCGAGGAGTGCCTGAGTGGTTCATTCAGTTAAGCATCACAGTCTTCATTTTGGCTCAGGTTATAATTTCAGGAGAGCCTGAGCTGGAGCCCAGCAAGGAGCCTGCTTTAAAGTCTCTCTCGAGGAGTGCCTGGATGGCTCAGTGGGTTAAAGCCTCTACCTTTGGCTCAGGTCATGATCCCAGAGTCCTGGGATCGAGCCCGGCCTTGGGCTCTCCGCTCAGCGGGGAGCCTGCTTCCCCCTCTCTCTCTGCTTGCCTCACTGCCTACTTGTGATCTCTGTCAAATAAATTTTTAAAAATCTTTAAAAAATATACAAATAAATAAATAAAATAAAGTGTCTCTCTCTCTCTCTCTCCCTTGGGACACCTGAGTGGCTCAGTTGGTTAAACAACTGCCTTCGGCTCAGGTCAAGATCCTAGGGTCCTGGTATCTGGCACCACAGCTGGCTCCCTACTCAGCAGGGAGCCTGCTTCTCCCTCTCCCTCTGCCACTCCATGCTTGTGTGCTCTGGCTCTCACTCTCTCTCTCTGTGTCAAATAAATAAATAAAATCTTTAAAAAAAAAAAAAAAAAAGTCTCTCTGCCCACCCCCCGCCTCTTCTCGCTGTCTCGCTCTCGCCTTAAAAAAAAAAAAAAAAAAAACCTGAAGTGTGATCAAGAGACACTTATACAGACTGAGCCATCCAGGCATCCCTCAGTTTAAGAAATTCTTAGTCTATTTGCAAGTTCTGAGTTTCAAAGGAAACATGACATATTTAACAAACTGAAACCTTGTTCTTGCTAAAAATAAGTACGGGAAAAACCTTTAAAAAAGGTTTCAAAAAATATAATCTGTAAACTGAATTAAAGGGCAGAAAATTAAACACCAAAACATCGTACTCACCAAACTCTGAACAGAAAGATGACTCAAGAACAAGAAAATGAGTGGGATACCTTGTATAAAAAGATGTAAAAACTAGCAATTAGTTGAAAGGATATAGAACAAAAGCCTGTAACTATTCTTGTGGGTGTGGCAGCTAACAAAAAAGGGGAAAAGCAAGCAGGTAAAACTGAAAAATATCCAACCACAAAAGGTTTATCAGTAATTCTAGCATTTTGTTTCTCATGAGGCTCCTATCCCAAGTAATGGACCTGCTCCCCAGAAAAGTATATAGGCACCCCCAAAATGATGGATTTTGGAGTTTTCAAACCAGTCTCCCACACCCACCTATGCAGCCCAAGAAAATTGACATCAGGAAGCCATGACATATAAAACAGTTAAAAATGGGGAGAAGGGGACAGGGAATACATCTCTTTCCAACCCTCTCTCCCTAAATACGCCAAATCCACCACCCTAAGTGCTGCTGAAGTATTGAAACCCAAGAGCTACACTTTAGATAGATTTCTCTGGCCACGTGAGAGACTACACACAAAAAAAGAGAATGGCGCTAAAGGCAAAGAGATGAGTTAGTTCGGTACTTTCCTCATCTAGGACCAAGCTAGGATAATAAATGAAACTGGAAGTGGGGAAGGACGGGGCACGAATGGAAGAAACAACTTCAGACTATAACAAATACTGACCTGACATGTATATATCAGAAATCTCAAAATACTGAAAATCAAAATAAAACATTACACCTATATTATACTTCACAATTAACCAAAAGCCTTCATATAAATTATTTCCAACAGTTTTCTGGAAAACCCAAGACCAAAGAGATTAGGTAAATACACAAGGTTACCCAGGCCCCTTTCTAGATCTTCCAAACACTAAACCAAAAAAGTCTCCCTTCGGACTCCCAGCCATTTCCCTTTTTCTACATTGCTACCCTTACCTGGATCTAAATTGTTATCTAAAAATTTTTATCAAATATTAAACAGACAAAAGGTGGTTATGTCAAAGACAATCTGGCCTGGGTTTCAGCTACATCTTCACTTGCTAACTTTACTCTCAGACTAAAAGTTCCCATACTTACTCCCTCTGTAACTCTCTAAATTTCGTTTTTCTTTCTTCTGCTGCTCACTCCTGTTATTGCCTTACTATTCCTCCCTTCCTCCATTCTCAAATGTCAGGAACTTTAAGCACAAAAATCTATGGACTCATCTCAGAGAAAAAGCAAAAGCTAACAGGCATTCAGCTTCATACCTGTGCAAAGAGGATTCAGCTTAACTTCAAGTTCCACTTGTAATCAATATTAACCAAAAAGAAGCAGTATATAGAAGAAAAAAACAAAAATATCAGAGATAACGCCCAAAAAGGAGTTAATAAAGTACAATTCACAAGAAAGCAATATAGCACAGTGATTAAGAATATGGAGCCCTCCAGTGAGAGTTGGAGATTTGGTCAAGACTTCTGCCTAACCTTGGTCCTAACCAAATTACTTTCTCCCAGACTCAATCTCCCAAAATCTTAATTCTCTCACCTGCAGAACCGTAACTATAATAGCACTTTCTTCACAGAATTATTCTAAGAGCTAAAGTATACTATGTAAAGTTCACGGTAAAATACATGACACAATCATCTATAAATGTTAATTACCATGATTATTATGTTTAAACCTACAGTCTAGGCACAGGAGATTAAAAAAAAAAAAAAAAGGAGTAGGGTAGATAGGAAGGAAAAAGGTGCAGGAGAGGTTGGGGAGAAGCAGCCTAGTAATTGTTCCAATTACTATTGCTATCTATTTTGATGCCAAGAATATAGTATTTACCAAAACATTCAAGTAAGTAAATCTGTCCATGAACAATTGCTGTAAGCAAAGTTCACTAATGTTAGACTATTCAAAGATTAACGTTAATTCTTAAAAACCCTGTCTCTGGAATTATCTTGATCCTGATATCATGGCTTTGAGTAACATCAGTAGGAATAATTTAAAGGAAAATAACCATAAATAATGTTCTTTTCTATGAAAAAAGACCATTTATTTCCACTTCAACTTTTTTTAATCACATTTAAGAGGCGTATTCCTAGACAAGTAACTTGAAGCCATTAAATTCAGAAATGCATATAATAGTCTCTCTGAAGCGAAAAGGTGGAGAACGGTCTCGCCATTTTTTTAAATATAAATCAAGGTGGACGCTTGATGAGAAGTACTACACACAGCTCTGACAGACAAAACACAAATAACCCAGTCTATTTTAACAGAGGGAATTAATTCTAATCTCAATTTTAGATAGAAAATAAACACAGAATACCTACAATCTTCTGCTCTAAGTGAGATAAAAGGATTCAGTAGCATAGAAAAAAAAGTTCTGTTTTGGAATAAAGAGAGCAACTGACAATTATAAAGCCATCTTTGTAAGATGTTCAAAATTATAATTGTTTACCCAATAAAGATAATTAAATGAAATAAACTAATTTTAGCTACACTGATATATCACTAACAGCGTCTAAAAAATAAATTTTACTGGTTTTTTTAGTAACAAACATTCCTATGCCTAGGAATCACTGAAAAACTATATAATAACTAAGTGTAACTAAAAACACTACTATTCAATACTGAAATTTTAAGTATTATTAAAACATAATCCTTGTTTTTCAAAGGATCTACTACAGAAATACTTCCAACTTTTTAAAAAAGTTTTGTTTATAAACTTGACCAGCATAACCTTCCAAAAAGAAAATATATCAAGTTATTTAAAAGAATTATGAATTATTATGAAAATCAGGCTTAAAAACCAAGTCATACATTATAATTTACTCTGAACTACCAAACTAAACAGCAACTCTAAACTCACTTTTTAGAAAGCAGCCTCAACTCACATTCAGAAAGTAAACTAGCTAGCAAGACACATGAAATATTTGTTTTTTCCTAACCTTTTTACCAATCTATGAATCCATAAAAATTAAGATGAATACTCACAAGGATTTTCACTTCATAAGCACAAAAACGTAAAAAAAAAAGTACTGTGTGATCTGAAATATTCTTAAAATTTTAACTCTTTTTGCATTTCAATTTACTTAATGGTAGTCTTCAGACTGTCCAGGAAATTGTAGCCAAACAGTATTGTTCCAAAAAACTGAAAGGCTTCCAAACAGAATAAACTTGACTCTCATTACAGTTACAAATGAATGTATGATTTGCTCACCATATAATACTTACAAATTCCAACAGGACTGCACAGGAAGGTGTTGGTTTTTTCTCTGTAATCTTTATGTTTTCCAGTTTGTTTTTTTATTTTGTATCCTCTGAAATAATATCCAAGTTCTTTGAAGATACTTAACCTATGACTATTTGACATAGAGTTACTTCAAGTCAGCTACCCATACTTCTGTTTTAAAGTTTTCATATGGCTATCTCCAGAATTAGCCAAGTTCCTTGGATTTAAGATTTTAAAGTCTTCTTTATTATTCCATGTACTTTTCACTGTTGTATTTATCCACTCCAGATGAAATATCCAATTTATGAGCAAAAAAGCAAAAACAAAAAGAAAATTTCACATCTGAAGAGCATGCCTAAACTTCAGCATATAGAGACACATAGCTATCTCAATACTACCATGCTGCTGGAAAACTGCAACATCTTAAATTTCCTCGTAAATAAAAGATAAAACGGAAAAAACTCTGTATTCTTTCAATGTCTTCATTTAGAAAAGCTGTCCCATTGTGACATGAAAAGGGCTGAGGTCAAAAATTCCTTAAATTTTTAATAAAGGTAAAAATAAACTGCCAAGAAACTTCAGCAATATTTAAACAGTAATTTGAAACTGCTGAAACTATTCAGTACACAAATCAAACATATCTTACAGTTTTGGCTGAAAAACAACTAAAGGAGAGGGATGGGGGTGGGGGAAGAGGCAAAAACACCACCAGCTGAAATAATTTAACCAGTTATATAATCTGTTTGAACCAAAATACTGAAGAAATGCCTGGGTCTCTTTAAGCAGCTTGTAGAATTGTTCAATTACTATAAATTCACTTCAGAGATGATTCTTGCCACTTTTAATAAACTTCTGGGGACAAATAATCCAAAAACATTGTAATCCCAAAATGGCCACTTCAAATATCCGGGGCCTTTTACACAAAATCTAGAAGATGATCTTCATATATGAGTAATTCAATCACCTGTAAAAGTTATTAAAAAAAAAAAAACTTAAATTACACACTGAATTTTAATTTTGAGCTAAAAATTAACCCCCATCTTGAAGAGTCAACTTCTGGAGAGAAACTCACTTCTACAAAATTCTACTGGGGTCTGAAAAAAGGCTCAGCCCAAGCAAGCGCCCCAAAACAGCTTACTGGATGAAAAAGACTTCAGAATAAAGAAAAGGTGGGAAATAATGTTACGGAGAACAAGGAGTGATTTCAATAGGGAAGAGGGTGCGCATATAATACAGGGGAATTACATAAACTTCCTACACTTTTCGCGTAAAAATTAAAAACTATGAAACTGCCCCACAACCTTAAAAAAGATTTTCTCTATTTTCAGTTCACTGGGCCCGAAGAGAAGAACAGGCCGGTTTGGTGCCATGGAGCATTAGTAAATGCAACTTGGGGAAAAAAGGGGATATAAAGAGAAAGACGCTCTCTCCAAATCAGAAATGTCTAAATGAAAAGACATATTTTCCCCACGAAGTGTAGAAAGTAGGGAGGTGAGAAATGGGGCAAGAACATTCCTTAAACTTGCCTGAGGGTGAGACTTCCCGGCTTCTGCGGCATAAAGGTGTCGGTCCCCATTTCCTTGAATTAAAACAGGTTTCTCCCAACACTGAGGGGGTGGAAGGTACCAAACCGTGCTCGTAAATCCCATTTAGAGTGGTCCTCTCCAAAACCAGAATAGGTCCCTTCAGGCCCCACAGGACTCCGGGGTACATGGTAGCATTAGACTCAATACACAGCAAGGACCACGGACCCGGGAAGGGAAAGAGCGGGCGCGCTACTGAAGAAACAAGCGAAGGCCACAACTCGGCCCCGACTCCCTCGGCCCTCTGAGAGAAGCAGTAGTGCCAAAGGAGGCGGGCGTGTGCGAGAGGCCGGAGGAAGGAAGACCCAGCACGGAAGGCGTCGGATCCGTTCTCAGCCTCCGCCAAACATCCCCCGGCCACCAAGCCTAAGCCATCCACCCCCTCCCCACAACCGCCACCCCCACTCCACCGCGGCCGAGTAAATATCTAAAGGGGCCTCTCTCAGCGCCGTCCTTCCGTCTCTCTCTCCTTGCTCTCCGCCACCCACCCCCCACACACACACCGCGTCCGCGGGCAGCCTCACACCTCGCGCCGCCAACGCCGCTCCCGACCCCTCAAACCCCAACGCCGACAGGGGCACCCCCTTCTTCCCCCAGACTCCAGCGCGGAGCAAAGAGAACGGTGTTACCTTCTGCCACACCAGAGGTGCCCCTGGCCTGGGGGTGCCGCTGCGCTCGATCCCGGGAGGAGGTTTTTCGGTACTTTGAATAATCCCCTTTTGCCGCTTTTCCCTCCCCCACAACCAGTCTCAGTCCCAAAATGGCGCCGACCCGATCCGCAATGTTCTGGGTCAAGTCTCGCGAGATCGTGGAAGGTGGCGAGGCGGGGAAGGAACTAGAGGGGTTGAGGAGAAGGGAGGGGAAAGGCGGGGCGAGGAGAAGGAGGAGGGAGAAAGGGTGTGGAAGAAGCGGTGCGAACGAACCTACTGGGCGGGGCAGCAGGAGGAGCGCCTCCACCAGAGAACCTTCTGGCCCAAGCTACCGCTCACGCTCCGGCCGAAAAAGCTCCGCCCTCTACGTCGGGCGGCTGGGGGGGAGGGGAATAGGGCGTGGCTACGTCTAGGGGCGGAGCGTCGAGGAAGCCCCGGAGGTAGGGGCGCGTGGGGGGCGGTGGCTCCGTGCAGTGACGTCAGGAGCAGCTGGAGTCGGGGATTACCCCCTGCTGCTGACGTGAGGACGGTGAACAATCGGGAACGTTCGGTGGAAGGGGGAATTCCCCGCCGCTCCCTGAGGAGCCCCTCCTCCTGCCCCTCCCCCGCTCGGGGCCGCCCAGGAGCCTGGGATGGTGGGGCCTCTGCGAGGGCGAGAGAGGAAGGCTGAGCCGGGAGGCAGCCGCGCGAGCCGGAGTAGCGCGCGCCGCTGCGTCTTCCCTGGCTGGACGCTCGGAGTCGCCGTGGCGCGCTCTACTCGCTGGGTACCGCGCTCGGGGCCTGGGCGGAAGGGAGATCACATGCTCGCCAGTACACTTCCCTACACGGCGGGAGCGCTGGCCGTGCCGGTGCACGGCGAACTGGGCGCCAAGAAGCAGTGGATTCACATCGTACGCAAATACGAGCGTGTCGGAAGTAAATAATTCTACGCGAGGGGGGTAGCAAGGAGACTAACTCGGTGGCAACTAAGCCCAGATTCTCAAAGGGTAAAAATGGCTACTAGATGTGATCGTGCCAATCGTTTTTCTTCCTGCTAAGTCTAAGTCTACAGGAGGTGAGAATTATTTCAACAATGTCTCTGGCCCACGCACTGCACACAGTTTTGGTGGGTTTTTTTTTTTTTTTAATGAATTTCATGGTATTCACAGTTCTCTAATTGCGATCGTTCTTCGCTTTGTAACTGAAGGCTCACTTTGAAACCTGTGAAGTTAGCTTTCTAAGAGGAAGAAAAGTAACCACATGTGCTTAGGGGAAAATGGAAGGAGGTATCTCAACGAGAGAAAATCCAGTAAAAAGTCCATGGCTCTCCGCACTCCCCCAAGCCACAAAGGCTTCATACACAGAAACTTTATGGCCCTTTTATATGC
Source organism: Lontra canadensis (assembly GCF_010015895.1). Lineage (NCBI taxonomy): Eukaryota > Metazoa > Chordata > Mammalia > Carnivora > Mustelidae > Lontra > Lontra canadensis. Next base: position 51,047,986 of record NW_022630998.1, read on the forward strand.
ATTATGGGGTTTGTAGTTTAATGGACTGATTCTAAAAGCTCCCTGATAGAAAGTTTGAATGTAAACTCAAAAATTATACCTCCCAACCTTTTTTAGTTTAGTCCACATCAAAGAGATAGACATTTCTGGCAATTAATACCTCGCCGAGAGCAAAGAAAAGAGCATTAACACAAGCTGGATGCCTTGTCTGTGCTAGACATTTTGTCTTTATACCAACCTAGGAAGTGGGTGTTATTTGTCGCATTTTGCAGACAAGGAAACTGGTTCAGGTTAAGTAATGTACGCAAGGTTGCACAACATGGAAGCTTGACTGTCCATCTCAAATGTGCTGGGGTCTTAACCAACATTTTTTCCACCACACCACAGTGCTTCAGTATAAATAACTTATGTGTTGGGACAGGACCTGCTTCTCCTCTATTTCTAAGCATGATGTGCATTCAAGAAACAAAAAACTGGTAATATGCACACAAGTTGTGCCTTTCCAATTCCACAAGACAAGTCAAAAAATAACAAAATGGAGAAACAATTGTAACATTTACGACAAACTGCTTAATATTTAATTATACGTAGTCAGTTACTACTCTTAATATCTAATAATGTTCGATTTACATAATAAATATATCAAGAGCTCTTACAAATCATGAAAGAAAGATAACCATACTATGTCTTAGAAAGTCAGAGGACAAAAAAAAAAAGCTAGTCATGTGTATATTAGAAATTATATGAAAAGATGTTATACCTCAATAGAAATTTTTTTTTAAAAAATGAAAAAAAACTCATGATGAGATACTACCTTTCCCCTATTAGACTGGCAAAGATTTTAAAAGAACCTAGATGAGGGTAGAAGAAATAAGTGTTTGCATAACCATATCAAGACTCAAAATCCATGCAGCGTTTCTGGAAGATAGTTTGGCTTTCATTCAAAAGAAAAGTTCTTTAAGATACCCTTTGCCTGGGATGCCTGGGTGGCTCAGTCGGTTGGGCGGCTGCCTTTGGCTGGGATCGTGGTCCCAGCATCCTGGAATGGAGTCCCGCATCCGTCTCCTTGCTCCACAGGGAGCCTGCCTCTCCCTCTGCTTCTGCCTGCCGCGGTTCTGCCTGCCTGTACTCTCTCTGACAAATAAATAAAATATTAAAAAAAAAAAAGAAGATACCCTTTGCCTATCTATTCTACATCTTAGATGCTCATGAAAGAAAATGAGAAGACACAAAGAAATAGAAAAACGTTCCATACTCATGGATTGAAAGAACAAATATTGTGAAAATGTCTATGGTACCTAAAGCGATCTACACATTTAATTCAATCCCTATCAAAATACCATCAATTTTTTTCAAAGAAATGGAACAAATAATCCCAAAATTTATATGGAACTAGAAAAGGCCTCTATTAGCCAGAGGAATGTTGAAAAAGAAAGCCAAAATTGGTGGCATCACAATTCCAGATTTCAAGCTCTATTACAAAGCTATCATCATCAAGACAGTATTGTACTGGCACAAAAACAGACACACAGGTCAATGGAGCAGAATAGAGGACCCAGAAATAGACCCTCAATTCTATGGTCAACTAATCTTCGACAAAGCAAGAAAGAATGTCCAGTGGAAAAAAGACAGTCTCTTCAACAAATGGTGTTGGGAAAATTGGACAGCCACATGAAGAAGAGTGAAACTGGACCATTTTCTTAGACCACACACAAAAATAAACTCAAAATGGATGAAAGACCTCAATGTGAGACAGGAATCCATCCAAATCCTTGAGGAGAACACAGGCAGCAACCTCTTTGACCTCAGCCACAGCAACTTCTTCCTAGAAACCTCGCCAAAGGCAAGGGAAGTGAGGGCAAAAATGAACTGTTGGGACTTCATCAAGATCAAAAGCTTTTGCACAACAAAGGAAACAGTCAACAAAACCAAAAGACAACTGACAGAATGGGAGAAGATATTTGCAAATGACATATCAGATAAAGGGCTAATACCCAAAATCTATAAAGGGCTTAGCAAGCTCAACACCCAAAGAACAAATAGTCCAGTCAAGAAATAGGCAGAAGACATGAACAGACATTTCTGCAAAGAAGACCTCCAAATGGCCAACAGACACATGAAAAAGTGCTCCACATAACTCGGCATCAGGAAAATACAAATCAAAACCACAGTGAGATACCACCTCACACCAGTCAGAATGGCTAAAATTAACAAGTCAGAAAATTATAGGTGTTGGCAAAGATGTGGAGAAAGGGGAACCCTCCTACACTGTTGGTGGGAATGCAAGCTGGTGCAGCCACTCTGGAAAACAGTGTTTTTGGAGGTTCCTCAGAAAGTTGAAAATTGAGCTACACTATGACCCAGCAATCGCACTATTGGTATTTACCCTAAAGATACAAAATGTAGGGGCACCTGGGTGGCTCAGTGGGATGGGCCGCTGCCTTCGGTTCAGGTCATGGTCCCAGGGTTCTGGGATCAAGTCCTGCATCGGGCTCCTTGCTCGGCGGGGGCCTGCTTCTCCCTCTGGCTCACTCTCTCTCTCTCTCATTCTCTCTGACAAATAAATAAATAATAAATAAAATCTTAAAAAAAAAAAGATACAAAATATAGTGATCCAAAGGGGCACATGCACCCAAATGTTCATAGCAGCAATATCAACAATAGCCAAACTATGGAAAGAACCTAGATGCCCATCAACAGATGAATAGATAAAGAAGAGTGCGATGTATGTGTGTGTATATATATATATATATATATATATATGAATACTATGCAGCCATCAAAAGAAATCAAATCTTGCCATTTGTGACGACGTGGATGGAACTAGAGGGTATTATACTGAGTGAAATAAGTCAATCAGAGAAAGACAATTATCATATGAGTTCCCTAATATTAGAAATTTGAGAGGCATAGTGGGGGGTTTGGGAGTTAGGGAAGGAAAAAAAACGAAACAAGATGGGATCAGGATGGAGACAATCCACAAGAGACTCAATCTCACAAAACAAACTGAAGGTTGCTTGGGGGAGGGGGGGTTAGGGATAGGGTGGTTGGGTTATGGACATTGGGGAGGGTATGTGATATGGTGAGTGCTGTGAAGTGTGTAAGCATGATGATTCACAGACCTGTACCCCTGGGGCAAATAATACATTATATGTTAATTAAAATAATTAATAAAAAAAATGAAAAAACAAAAACCTCTGACAGTTTTCTGCAGAGGATATCAGGAAGCCAGGTAGTTTTTAGAGACAAACATAACCTGAGCCTTAACAACATTCTTTTAATCCTTGAATCTAGTCCTCCCTGAAGCAGTGATGGTCTCTGGACTTCACAGTAATGTAAGCAAATGAATTCCCTTTATTGCTTTCCTAGTTTGTGCTGGGTTTCTGTTCGTTTCAGTCTAAGGAGTACTTGTGAATTTAGCATCATTGTCCTGTAAGGTGACTGATACTATGCAATGTTTTCTTTCAGCCATGATATTCAAGTCATTTGTGAAAGACTTTCCATTTCTGGTGAAGGAACTGGCCATTTGAAACAACCAATGGGGTAAGTGTAACAATTCTGGTGTTTTTCTCTCCTTTTGTATCAACACTATGACTAGCCCAAAGAAGAATCAAATCCACTTATTCCGTCTATAAATAAGTTTCTCTTGAAAGCAGGATTCCTTTTGTGGAAAACAAATTGAAAAGGAAACAAGTTATCCTATCCAATTTTCCTCTATCATCCAGGGCAGATGCTCTTTTCACTTCAGCAGAATGAAAAGGGAATCTGAGAAAGACTGGGAGTGAGCCTTTTTTAATTTTTCTACTGCAAAGGATGAATTCACCCAAACTTCTAGAAGTGCAAAATGGATAGGCAGTGAAGAAAGGCAATCACTTTGTGGGGAAAAATACTGGTGACTCAAAGAGTGAAAGAAAAGTAGAAATTCAATGAGAAAGTAAAATTGGTTAAAAAAGAAAACTAAACCTGGAAGATAACCTTACTCAGTATTTTCTTTGTTGTTCTTTCCTTTAACTTACATGAATGAAGTGTGCTTTCCAATGACATAGTTGTTCATCCATTAACCAAGTAGATACAAAGTCTACTCTGACCTAGGCACCAGGTGAATGCTGAGGATGCAACAAAGAGGAAGATACCTATAGAGTCTATCTGTTTATAAGAGTCAAAATTTGATTCTAGGAAGGAAAGGAAAGGGATATCAAACACCCACTTTATTATCGTAGTAATGTTCTCTAGGCTCCCCAAACACCCTGGACAATGGGCAAAGGGAGAAGGGTGCTTAGTATATCCTTAAGCCTGTGAGGAAGGAAGACTGGAAGACACAGGACACCTAACTCAGGCCTGATTCTCAAGACTGTGGTGACCTGCTTTTATGACAACAGAGCTAAGCAAGGGGATTGTTGGGAAAGAGCTGCATCCAAAGTTTGGTGGGGTAGAGGATGCATGACTTATCCATGAGCCAGTTATGGACTCAGTGAAGGAGGCTGGTCTTACCCAATGAGACCCCTTTAAGGATGTGGTGACTCCACAGAGGTGTGGGTTACTGGAAACTATCAAAGATAGACAAAGCCAGACACTGATTAAAATGGTAAGGACAAATTTTAACCAGTAATATACTATCCCAGTAAGGAAAAGAGTCCACTGTGAACTGACCTCAACCTCAGTTAACAGAAGGGACTGGGCATTTTAAAGGAAGGATAAAGGAATAGGGAGAGTAGAAGAGCAGGGGCTCCACAGAATCAGGGAAATGAAAACTGACAAAAAGCTTGTCTGTGTGAAACACATCTGAGTTCGTTAACTGGCCATTATCAAAGTTAGAGTTCTACTTTTCAACAGGGTTTCTATCTTCAAGTGTTGCCTAGAACAAATAGTAAATTCTGGTAGCGTTGAGTTTTCTTAGGCAGGCGCTTTAAGCAGGGAGGCGGGGGGGGGGGGGGGGGGGGGGGGGGGGGGGGGGGGGGG
>NW_022630998.1:51653023-51836485 GCF_010015895.1 Lontra canadensis
GGTGAGGGGTGCCAGAAGAGCCCTCCTAAAGGAGGTCTAGAGGAGGAGTATGGGGAGCCTTCCTGAGGAACTGCTTGCTTGACTCCCTGTTGGGTGGCACTTGGAGGTGAGTTGAAAAATGGGACAAGCAGGAAGAAAGTTCAGATGACTGCAGTGTGGGGTAGTTCCATTGTCCCCACGGTCTGGTGCAGCCCAGTAAAGGATTATATACAGACTTGAATTCAAAGCAGTGTGAGAGAAACCTACAGTGGTCTTTGGAGAAACTAGATGAGTTAAGATCCCTTTCAATTCAAATAATTTATCATTTTTGAAGCAGGAACTATAGAAAGTCATGGAAGAATGTATTCAAATGGTGTATCAGAATTGATCAATGATGGAGCTCTGTACATCCTCTCCACTTTATGCAGATCCTTTGGCTGCACCTGAGGCTGGTTCTAGAGTCATATATTTTATCACAATTAAAAACAAACAAAAGAATAAGTAATACTCTTTAATTATGAGTGTGTACTATAAATTGATCTTAAATTAAAATAACAGTACTGTCACAGAACTCTTAAGAAATGTTTACAGTTTCCATGTGGGGAATCACAAACATAGATCTTAGTTTTCTTGAATGTTAATTTATTACTCTGAAGTTATGGAAAGAGTTTTTGAAGTTAGTAGCACAACAATGTGACTGTACTTAACACTTACTGAGATGTACAATTAATGGCTAAGATGGTACATTTTATGTTATATATAGTTTACCACGACTAAAAAAAAAAGTAAAAAAAAATACAAAATAAAACAAAACAACAACAAAAAAACTTTGCAGGCTCAGAAGTTTCACAACTATAGGATCATGGAGAGAAAAAAAGATACCTAAATGTACTTGAGTACTCTGTATTGTTGCTCTGTGTATTTTAGGAAGTTAAGCATATGCCTTTGTCCCTGCCCTTTATTACATAATACAGCACAGGTACAATTTCCATATTTGTCATAGAAGTTAGAAGGTGCTTTGTTTTCTTTCATCACTGTGGTGGAGGCTGCTGGTACCCAGTGGTATCCAAGGTCCTCTCTTCTTGGATTTCCCACTCATGGTGGTTCTTAATCCCTGGGCATCAGGGCAAAACAGGGCTGGGAGATGAGACTAGTTCTCATCAGAGTCAGCATGCTTCACCGAAGACCAGGCACCTTTTCCAGAAGTTCTCTTTGCTTCTTTGCTGGCCAAATGGAGATGATTCCAAAGACTCAGAGGAAGGTGCAACTGTAAGGAATGAGCCTGGATCCCTAAATGACTGCGTGGAACTTCACTGCAATCTTGCATGGGACTGTGACAGCAGTGAGAGTAAACCTCTTGGTTAAGCTGCTGAAAGTTTACTCTTGTTAACATCTAGCCTACTCTGAGTAACACAACCATAAAAGGTATTACAGAGGCAGGATAGGATATACAGTGCTGTACATGTAAGCTGAAGAAAGGTCAGACAGAAAAAGGGAAATGGAAATGACAGGTTAAATGATTCCCAGGTGTAAGCGTTTCATGTTACTCATTAATCATGTGGCAAATATGCTTAAATAAACAGACAAGCAATTCCTGTTCAACAAATACATCAAGGGAAAGGGGTTTTGTTGAGGCTTGGATCAGAACGTTAATGTCTTCCTTTGGGCCCAGCACAGCAGTTGCAGCAGAGATCAGAAAGACTTCTCAGGGGAGGATGAAAATGCACCTCAAGGACAGAGAGGAGCTCCCAGTGCGGAGTTCCTTCTTCCTTTGCCTTGCCTTGCCTTGCCTTGCCTTCCCTTCCCTTTTTAAAAATGTATTTATTTTAGAGTGGGGGAAGGGCAGAGGGAGAGGAAAGAATCTCCAACAGACTCCCTGCTGAGTATGAGCCCCCACAGGGAGCTCGATCCCATGACATTGAGATCATGACCTGAGCCAAAATCAAGAGTCGGTTGCTTAACTGACCCAGCCACTCAGGCACCCCAGAGTTCCTTTCAGAATTCTTGTTCTTCCAGGTCTTGGACACTGGTGACTTTTTTCTAAAATGATGATGAATGCTAACAGCAGACAAAGGAAATTAAGGCATTCTGACCGCTAAGAGTTCCCCAGGCAGTATCTATCTATCCTGTTCCCAGTCCCATCCCGGCTTTGTTCTAAGTTGTTCTCATGACAATGTCTTGATGACTGGATTCCTGCCTGTTGAGCCTGGCAGTACAGCCCAACACAAACCATCATCCCTGCCCCAACTTGGAGGAAAGTCTTCACTTTGGGCCCCAGTATGGATCTTTGGCTGGTGGTACTGTCAACCAGTTTATCCTTCTCAGAGTAGCATGACTTCTCAGTTTCCTACCTGTGGTTCTTGGAGATTAGGAGGGTACATTTTTATGACCCTCTAATGAGTTCATATTCACTTAGAATATAATGCTGATCATGCCCTCCAAGGTTCTGCATGATCTGGCCTCTGTCCTTTTTACTATCACATCTTGGGTGCCTCACTCCCATCCTTACCACACCTGCCCTGATTTTTTGGTTCCTGAAAGATGCAAGCTCTTTCTCAAGGTCTTTTAACACGCTGTTTCCTGTGCCTAGAAATGCTTTCCTCCTAGATCTTGGTATTCTTAGTTCTCTGTTTCCTGATCTCAGCTTTGAATCCTCCTCCACAGTGGCCTACTCTCACCCACCTACCTAATCAGATCATCTTTGTGCCTGTCTCAGAACCTCTCAGCCCACCTCTTCTTATTCCAGCCATTGTGGTAGCAACAGCCTTGTTCAGGTGTCACCTGATAGCTTCAGCTGCACTTGGCTTCTCTCAGTTTCTGCTCCAGGGTTCCAGAGACTTCAGAGTTTTTCTGATGCTGCAGTAGGACCTTCACACGTGCAGCCTGGGAGTGGGCAGAAATGGACAACCCAGGACCAATAGAAGCTAATGGGCCAATGCTTCTCCCTTTCGTCCCTTGGGTAGACAGTTTCGAGGAGCATTCTACACAGTTCCTTAGTGTCCCAGCAGGATCAACCCCATGGACAACAGAAGTGACCGACTTGAACCTCTACCCTAGTTTCATCTTTTCTTCCTTCCTTCTTTTCCTTTCCCTATTCTCCACTTCACTTCTCCGGGTTCACTTCCCAAAATAAACTACTGGTCTTGTAATCCCTGGCCAAACTTTCCATGGAGAACTTATGTAAAGAGAGTCCTTTCCATTATTTAATATCTTAGGATCTTAATTTTTTTTCAGAGCCTTTATCACAACTTACATTAATTTTATTTCTACAATTATTCTTTGTTTTATGCAAGCCTAATTCTAAGCATTTAGAATGTAAACTCCAAAGAAGAGGAACCTGGTCATTTTCAACTATTTGTATCCTTAGCAACTAGTGTGAAATGCTTATCATAGAAACACCATCACTAAATATATATGAATGAACACATCTCAAAAATGCTACATTTAAGAAAATTCTAAGCACTGAGAGACAATATAGCATATGGGTTAGGAGCATACAGTCCAGAGTCAGACTTTCTTGGGTCGCCTCTTGACTGTGCCATGTAAGTACCTCAGTGGCCTCAAGGCAGTACCAAACCAGGCTGGACAGCCCAGTTTATAAAATGGGTTTATAAAACCCATTTTATAAACTGGGACAGCCCAGTTTATAATAATAGTACCTAGCACATGGGGATGTTAGGATTCTTTCTTTAATTTTCCCCTTTTTATAGTTATTGAACAAAATTTAGACTTGCACACATACAAGGATCCATTTTATATCTTCCAAATTTGTCAGTCCTTTAGCTTTATTTTCCAAGTATGCCTGAGTTGAGTAATATCAATCAACCTAGTGACCCAGAGCTGAGAATCAGATTTAGGGGTGTGGTAGTAAAAACATTACACATCTTTGGTTCCCCCTGAGAAGTGCTTTAAAACATATTTAGATTAATCAAAAGTAGATATAGACCAGTGCTAATGTGCAACATGTTAGTTTCCTCCATTTTTGGTCTTTTGCAGGGCCTACTTCCATGTGATTGTATTTTAAAGTTGTAAGCTAGAACCACTACTGAAGGATAATCATGATCATATTTTCCTAAATGTTTTGTGGAATTGTAGTAACTTTTAAAGCAATGATTAAATGTTACATTGAGAAATGCTGCTGGGGTGAGGGCTGGATGCCATTACTGCTATTAACATGTGCCTTGGACTGTCCACTCTCCTGCCTTCTCCCTTTCTAGCATATCAGGGACAAGTCCTTTCTTTTCGAAGTAGAAAGAAAGAACTGTGCCATCAATATTGGCATTTTGTGGGTCACTCTGATAAGACAATTTGTGCCTACCTAGGGGCTGGAGAATGTCAGTGCCTTGGTTCCAGCAAGCTCCTCTCCTACAGAGTAACTCCAGAGAAAGAACAAAACCCAGAAAGCTTAGGTCATAAGCCTCCATTCAGGTGATTCTTAAGAACACTTCTTTCTTCCCCACAAGTGTTCCTTCAACTTGTGGGGAAAAGATGACAGAGACAGTAGGTTTTAGTGCTAAAAGCTTCAATCCGAGACAAAGAGTCTGTGTGTCAGCACATGGAGGGAGGCAGAGACATGGACACCTGGATGTTGCTCTTGGGCTGCAGGACCACTCCTGTCATTGTTATTTGAGCCTCCCCACTTGCAAAGAGCATGCCCCACTCCTCTCCTGACTTCCCTTTTAACTTCCTCTTCTTACTGATCCCAACCTGCAAGGACCAAGATGGGTGGCCAGGCCTATGGGTCAGAGATGGGTAAGGCAGGTGGCAAGGCAGCATGATAAGGCAATATGAGGGTGGTGGAGAGAAAGGGATTGTGTCTCAGGACTTTCCCTCTCATGTGGCGTTGCAGTGTTCCGTCATAAAGTACAGGTATAGAACAGGGAGACCAGAAAGTATTGTGGAATGTTGAAGAGAAGAGATCTGGGCCCTGACTCTGCTGCTGGGTAGGGTGTGATCTTCTCTTTGAGCCTATTTCCTGGAGATTGGACAGATGGTTTTCTAACCTGGACAGCTCGTGATTCTCCGTCAGCAGGTTTTTAGCCTCTACTTTGTATAGTCTGGTTCTGCCCATATCTCACTCTCAGATGGTCCTTGACCTAACAGAAGTCAGCAGGGATGCTTATGTGGTGGCTCTTGCAACAGGAATCGGATTTTAGATGCTACTATTTTTCAAGCACATCAAAGTAATATTTTTAGTCTGTTTTTTAGTTGTTTACTTAACCTAGAAGAATATGCTATGGAGTTGCACATAGCCTGAGACATGGTGTGGTATGGATGGCTGAACTCCATAAAATCAGTAAGATCTCCTGAAGTTATATATGTGTGTACATATTCATATATGTGTATTTTTGAATATGTATACGCATACATGTGCTTGTGAGAGAGAGTGGTTTTAAATAACATCACTTTTTCAAAAGTTCCTTCATGCTCTTCCATGTGATTTCAACACAATCTTGTTATATTCTCTTTATCACCATTATTTTCTTGCCTCATTCCATATTGCTGCTCAAAGCAGAATTTTAAGAACACCTTGAGGTGTTTTTAAATTAAGCCAGTAAACAGCTTTAGTCGATACCTCCAGCGTGTCACAGTGACAAGCCAACAAAAACAGGGAGTAGGAGGTTTGCTGACAGCTCTGGGCGCTGAGACCTCAGGACTGGTTTAGTAAGTCAGACTCAAAATCAAGCAGTGACTTGTGGAGGAGCCAAAGAAGACTCAATCATGTTGTCTCTTGTACCAGCTCCCCGTACAAGGAAAGGAAATTCTAGAAGAGGCTGAGCCTTTCTTTACTCAAAGCAAGAGAAGAAACATGCACAACTAGGGCAGGAAAGCAGGTATACAGATGCTAACTCAGCACCTCCTATATAAGCTCTTAGTGTTGTGGCAGGGCTGGTTCCACATATCTTCTTTTGTGTTTGGTATCTGGGAGCTGTAACTAAAGCTTCAGCATTATTCTCTGTGTTAATTAGGATATGGATTTGGGCCATTGTAATGACAAGATTCCCAAACACAGTGGCTTAAATAAGAGAAGAGTGTTTCTTTCCTACCTGGAAGCTCAGGTATCCTATCCGGAGTTGGCTGGTTCTTTATTATGTTGGGGATAAAGTGTCTTGCTCCCCTAAATGTTCTTCTGTTATCTTGTTTAAAAATGAAGTTGTTCCATAGCCGTACAGTAAATCTTAAGCATCTAAGAGAGTTTGTAGAAAAACAAAGGGAGTAGAGAAGGTCAAGCAGCATTGCAGTGGGTGTTGGTAGTATGGTATAGCGGTTACATGGAGGCTTACTGCATGGTTTCTAATTTTTCCTCTGCCACTTGCTAGCCACTGAGCTTGGGCAGTTACTTAACCTCTCTGTGCCTAATCTATAAAAAGATGATAATAGTACCTACCTTGTTGTCTTGCTATCAGCTTACATGTATGAAAGAGTTAATACATGCACAGTGCTTAGAATAACACCCAGACCATAATTATAACCCAATAGCAGACACTGTTGATGCCTTACCCGTGTTCATACTTACCACTTTGTAAACTCCAGATGATTTTATACTGTACGATGGTTTTATACTGTGCAAATTTGTGACTGTCTACCTCCAGGCTTTCTTTGGTCTCTAAGGGTATGCTCTGCTGCATGCAAGGCAGACCCTACATGCTTAGAAGTTGCAAGATAGCAAGCAGCCCTTAGCCAGGAGGTTGAACGGTCCTCAACAGCTTTCTTGTTCCTTGGGTACAACAACTCTGAGGTATTTTCCTATCACCCCACAGAGATCCCAGGACAACTGAGTCCTGACTCCTCACACTAGCGACCTGCTCATTGGCATATTCTGTATTGCTTCCTTTCTTTCCATTGGTCATTTTCCCACTCTCCTGATCTTCCTGACATTACCACTCGAATTAACTACTCTTCAGGATCAGCCTCTAGGAAACCCCAAGTAAGATACTTGCCCTTTACTATATACACTTCTGTCCAATTACAGTGGTCTTAGGATGAACTCTGATCCTTTTCATGCACCTCCATCTCCTGATCTTTTCATCCTCCTCCATCTTCTTACTTTAACAGTTACGTCTGCACCAGGTTGAGACACAAGCAGATTCCTCTGTCCCTCAACCACCGTCTTCCCCTTGCCTTACACTGACATATATAGAATCCCATGAAAACCAGGCTACAAAGGAAACGGAATGTTGTGGCAAAGAATATTCAATATCTTTGGGGCTGGCCGTCCTGCCGAACTTCCTTCAGGCTTGTTCTCATTTCTCTTGGGGTCTGCACATATGGCATATTGCTTAGATCATGCCTGGGTTATGATTGCTCATTAAATCTGAGACATGGGGTATAGACCCAGGTAAACAGCTCTACATCCTGTTGTGATGGATAAGCATTCTCTTTCCATTTCCTCCCTGGGGCATGGAGAGGATGGAAGTGTTTTTCATGAAGACAGGAAATATCTTCACTATGCTTTGTGAACTAGATGGAATTATCCTAGAAAAGCAGATCCATTGGAGTGAGGAGAGAAGGTATGTGGGCAGGGTTTTCAACTGAATGATTAAACAATAGTGCTCTCTGTGGCCACACCCTACTATTTTACATATGTTGTTGGGACGGGGACAACCTGGAGAGATAAAATCAATGTTGCCTTTTTTAAAAATATGCTATCATTTCACTTACATTTATGTAAGACCCAGTTCCAAGAGGCCCAAAGACAACACAGATAATCCTCATTTTGCAGGATTCAGTATACGTGCATTTCAGTCACTACAGTTCAGTTACTTTAGTAAAATAAAAGCAGCCCCCTCCAACAACACAGTTAAAATTTCAGTTACCGTGGCATATGAACTGTGAGTAGTGACAAAGAGTATGAACTTAGCTGCTAATTTGTCAGTATACAAATCACTTCTTAAATATGTGCGTTATGATTAGTTATTTACCAATTATGTCACTTCTTTCAAACTCAGTTGGTGATTGGTCACTGTACATCTGTTATTCAATTTACCCACAGACAGCAAACTGTATAGTTGTGTTGCCTTCTTGTCTTCAGTGATAACCCATGTGACAATTTACAAGATAATCAGTGAAATGAATTGGCTAACAAAAATGGAAAAGAAAAAAGAAAGGAAAAGTGATAAGGTAGGAAGTAAAATTCAAATTGAATGTAAATGGATTTTAGGAAATATAACTGAGCCTGGGAAGGTTAACCTTGGAGCCATTTTATTTTACTTTATTTTATTTTTTAAAAGATTTTATTTATTTGACAGACAGAGATCACAAGTAGGCAGAGAGGCAGGCAGAGAGAGAGAGCAGGGAACCAGGCTCCCGGCTAAGCAGAGAGCCCGATGTGGGGCTCGATCCCAGGACCCTGAGATCAGGACCCTATCCGAAAGCAGAGGCTTAACCCACTGAGCCACTCAGGCGCCCCCCTTGGAGCCATTTTAAAGATTCAAGATAGGCAGCCAAAGGAACTTAGTAGAAGTGACCTTACCACCATAAATGAGGAAAATTATAAAACAGTGAAGATGTCCAAGAGGACATGATGCCAGCAAAAAATAATCATATCAAAGGGGCACATAGATATTTCACAGGATTAAAAGTGCAAAGCACAACATGGTGAAGCTGACCCAAATTTAGAAAGGAGACTGACAATTTACCAAGGCATGGAAAAGATACTTGCTCTGTATTGTAAGTTATATGACAAGAAGGCAGGCACTACTCTAATTACCCTAGATAAATTTTTATAAAATTTATAAAATTTATAAAATTTAAAATATAAAAATATTTTAATTTTCAGTATTTCCAATTAACTAAATTATGGTGTGCTAAATATTTGTTTTACTATTTTTTCATTTCCCTATACATTTATAACTGACAGTGAAAGTGTTTTTAATATTTTGACAAACATTTCTAAAGGTCATGGACCAATTGTAATTTTCCCCAGTGTTTCTTAAGATCATTTTGCACAGTTTCAGTCTGCATGTCATTTTTACAATACTGCACAACAGTGCAAGGACTGCATGTACTTGGGGTTTTATCTTTTTTATTAGGAATGTGAAAACCACGTGGGCTTTAGATCCTGTGTGCCTGGGTTCACAGCCTTACTCTAACACTGAACTACTTGCTGTCTGCTGCTGGTATTTTCAAATACACCAACCTATCTGAGATTTAGTGTTCTTATTTGAAAAACAGAAATAATTATATTTACCACGTAGAGTTCTTGATGCCAGAGAGGAGAAGGCCTCTGGAAATACTCTTGACATTTAAGAAACATTCAATAAATAAGTTTCATGAAAGTGAAGACCCTGTCTCTTTTCTTCATTGTAGTATCCCTGGCACTTAGAACAAAGCTTGACATGGAATTGTCGCTCAATAAATATTTGGTGCGTAAAAGATTGAAGAGTCATATTTAGTATTCAAAACATATTAGTGACTTGGTTGTCTTCTTGTTTTCTTACTTTCTGGATGCTGTACAGCTTCAGAGAGTTGAAGAAATCATGAGACCCAGTTCTACTGAGAACACAGGAGGTTCATTATTGACCTGTAATATTGTCTTTCTCTTACCATCATTTCTGCCTTGTTTTTTCCTACCTGTTTTGTTGAGGAGCACTCAGCAAGGTTAACATTTTTCATGTAAGTAAGGAAATCATACAAATCTGTAGGAAAAACATTAAGGCTTTAAACATGAGAAAGGAAAAGAACAATTTGCAAATCAACTTAAGAAATATTTGGAAAACTGCAACTGCACTAGCAATCAAGGAAATAGAAGCCAAAACCAGAAGTTGTTCTCTTTGTGATCACATTTTCACAGATTCCCAGGGTGATGAAGGCAGAGAGTAGTTAGAGTGCAGACCCTCTTCTCAACTGCTTTTTGCTTGTGAGCATTGCTATAACCCTTTTAGAAAGCAACTAGGACCCAAGGATCGCTGGCTGTTGACTTAGTAATTCTACTTCTGGAAATTGATCCCAAGAATTCAATGCAGATGAAGCTTTAGCATGAAGATTTTAATCACAGCGTTATTTGTAGGAGTGGAGATGGGAAACCACATGTATGTTTGACAATGGGAATTGTTAAGGTGGAAGAGGGTATATGCACTTTCTATTCTGCAGTGTATGTCTGTAAAGTGTTTGGGTATAAAGAGTATATGTCTGTAAATGGGATAGAACATAGTATATAAAAAATATTTTTAATTACATGTAAAATCCAAATAACCGATACCTTAATGCCCCCTTGAAAGAAAATATTCCAAATGTGAATAGTTACCATTTATTCTGGTTCCACCGTATTCCAGAGGCTTTGAATATTTTGAATATTTTGTCTCTGATTCTCATAACAATCCTGCAACAGAGATATTGTTGTGCCTGTTTACAGATGATCATATGAGACTGAGAGAGCCAGGTAGCTTTTCTGATGCCCCAGCTAGTTGTGTACTACATCTGCCTGCCAGTAAAACCTGCCCTTTCAGACTAAACATGCCCTTTTCCTCGGTTCAGAGTTTGTTCTGTTTTGGTTTTTAATTATGAGAACAATTTTTTAAATTTCTCTGTTTTTATGTTTATTTGGAAGCATAGATGATTTTAATAATGATCATAAACCTGGGTAAAAGGAAACAGTGCAACCTTCCTAAGTTGTTTATTCACTCTGAGCCTCTATTGCTATCAAATAAAGAACCCCTATCCCTGCTCATTGGATAGGGCTCTATATTGAAATCTGTGTGAGCCAGCAGACTACATGTGTCAAACCTTTTGAAGTTCTAAAAGGCAAAATGCTCAAGTTTTAAGTGCTCGTATCCAACTTCTTAAATAAAAGTTTTTATCTACTTATTTACTGTCATTATTATTTTAAATCTTATAAGAGCTAAAAACCTTCAATAAAATTCATGCTTCCTCAGTCACAGATTTAGTATCTTAGTTAAGAAATGGGGCCAGGGGTGGGGGGTGGTCATTGTTTTGCACGGTTGATATGGAAAATGTAGCACACGTCCAGCATTCTTTGGGAAAGGAAGTAGAAGCTTCCCTATCAGATGTTTTGGAAAGAAGGTAACTGCGGAATAGGCTGGAAGTGCCAATCGGAGCTTTCCAAAAGTACTTCCATTGATTCTTGTTGAATATTCATGGACTTGAAACTTTCTGCCTCTGATTGTCCTTTCTCTGAGTCTGGCAGGCTGCAGCCAACGGTTTTCTGGTTGTTTTCCTGAGGATTTGGTGGTGGTGTTTTTGCTGCACATTGCATTGAGTGAGTGAGTGAGTGAGTGAGCCAGTGAGTGAGTGTTGTGTGTATGTTAGAGCACAGCCAGATCCTGGGCATTTCTAGAGCATTGCCTTCAGGGGCTGTTTACTCTGGACCCTCTCCAGGATACCAGACTCGTTCTAGATGATTCCTCCTGACAAACGGACAAGGCTTGGCTCATCCTCAAAGATTATTCAGATTATGCACCTTGCCCGTTTATTTGCGTTTTGCCCTAGGGGGTATCCTGCAAGCCCCCAGAAGAACTTAGAAGATGCATACATTTTGCTTTTCCTGCACCCAAAGAGAGCCTCCTGAGCAGCTTCTAAGGAAGCAAGTAGAAATGTTTGGCTGGGGCAGCTACAGCTTGACCTTCCCACAAAGTTCAAAAGGTTATTTGGTCAGTGACTCCCTCCTGCAACCTGCTTGTGTGCAGCCACAGATTGAACTGCAGGACTGTCTGCCACGCAGATCATTTAAAGGAAGGTGCCTTCAGAGTGCAGTGCATTGTGGGGAACTTGCTAAAAAGAAGTGATCTTTTTCTTCTTAGAGAGGGAGCAAATGTGGCAAGGAGTCAAAACATCAATTAAAATATACAATTGGCTCTATTTACATGACAAGCTTTGAGTCCTGCCTTAGTCACTGATCAGTAGCTTTCTCTGGGGCTCGGGATGCTTCAGGCTGGCCTACGGGAGACTGCTTGGGCCCTTCTCTCTCAGCTGTAGTATCATTCACAGTGGTGTACATCCCACCAACACCATTCAGCCCTGGAGGAAGTTTAGTTTGGCTAATTTAAACTTAAAAAAGTGAAAGAAAACTTTTTTTCCCCTTGCTTTTCTTTTAGATTAGGCTGCAGTTTTGAATTAGTTGTTGTAATCACCTGTACTTATTTATATGTTGAAAAGGCAGTGTCAGGTGTGGATCATAACTTGGCCAGCGCTGATAAGATCACAGATGAAGTGGGAGATGATTGTAAGTTGTTTCCATGAGTGTGTTATTTATTTTCTTATTGAACCCTTTCTCTCTGTATAATATTTGGTGTATATGCAGGCATATGGTCAATTTTACAAACTTTATGTAAAGAAGACTGTAAAGAGAAACTGGAAAAACTATATGTAACAATAAAGCAATGGATGCATTCAAGAATGGCAAGAGTTTGCAAACTTCCTTTATAGGGCCTGATAGCATAATTTTAAGCTTGTGGGCCATTTGATCTCCATCACAACTGCTCAGTTTTATTATTATAGTGCAGAAGACGATAGCAGTCTATGAGTGAGACTGTTCCAATAAAACTTTATTTATGAACCCGGGAAGTAGTTTTCAGGCCCATAGTTTGCCATTTTCTTAATTATGGTGTAATCTGTTTCATTCATGCATCTGGTATGTTGCTTTCAGCTGAAAGTAAGGAAAAACCCAACTAAAGATAGCTTAAAATACACATTATCTTGAGTAAGAAGAAACCTCATAATAGGAAAGTCCCAGGGCTGGTTAAGTAAAGCAGTTTGATGATGTTATCAAAGGCCCAAGGTTTTTTCTCTCTTTCTACTCTCCTACCTTTAGCTCATTGGCTTATTCTCAGGCTGTCCTGCCTCATAGTCACAAGATGGCTGCCACAGTTCTAATGTTATAAGTAGAGGGAACAACATCCAGTAGAAAAATTAGACTACCGGGGCGCCTGGGTGGCTCAGTGGGTTAAGCCGCTGCCTTCGGCTCAGGTCATGATCTCAGGGTCCTGGGATCGAGCCCCGCATCGGGCTCTCTGCTCAGCGGGGAGCCTGCTTCCCTCTCTCTCTCTCTCTCTCTCTCTGCCTGCCTCTCTGTCTACTTGTGATCTCTCTCTGTCAAATCAATAAATAAAATCTTTAAAAAAAAAAAAAAAGAAAAAAAAAAAAAAAAAGAAAAATTAGACTACCAACCCTCCCCCATCTCTTTTTCTAAGAGCAAGAAAATCTTTCCAAGAAGAGCCTTCCATTTCATAGACCATGTCTTATTGACCAGAACTGGGGCATAACATTTCAAGAAGGATTTGGAGTAGGTCACTGTGTTAGTTGTCTGCAGCTCTTATGACATCAAACTTGGTGATATAAAACAATGGAAATTTATTCTGTCACAGTTCTGGAGTCCACAAGTCCACAATCAGTATCACTAGGCTGAAATTAAGGCATTAATAGGGCTGTGCTCTCTCTGGAGATTCTAGGGGGGAATCCATTCCTTGTCTCTTCTATCTGGTGGCTGTTGACATTCCTTGGCATGTGGCCACCTCAGTTGAGTCTTCAACTGTCGCTGCTCTATTTTCATATCACCTTCTCCCTTGTGTACCTGTGTGAAATCTCCTTTTGCCTCTCTCTCTCTCTTTTAATGTGGAACTTTTTTCTTTTTTAAGATTTTATTTATTTATTTGACAGACAGAGATCACAAGTAGGCAGAGAGGCAGGCGGAGAGAGGAGAAGGCAAGCGGGCTCCCTGCTGAGCAGAGAGCCTGATGTAGGGCTCGATCCCAGGACACTGAGATCATGACCCGAGCCAAAGGCAGAGGCTTTAACCCTCTGAGCCACCCAGGCTTCCCTAATGTGGAACTTTTCAAATTCGCTTTGTGTGGGACCATACTGTCTTCTCTCTGGTAGTCCATTTTTGGCTTGTGGCTTTGCGCTGTGGAAGCTCTCTCTTTTATAAGGATGCTGATGATGGCAATTAGGGCCACCCAGATAATCCAGCAGGATCCTTAACTTAATCACATCTGGAAAGACCCATTTTCCAAATAAGGTGACATTTACAGGTCCAAGGATTAGGACCTGATAGCTCTGGGGTCCATTTTTCAAACTGCCTCAGTCATGGAGAGCTTTGTCAATGTAAAAAACATTGCCACTGTCTGAAAGACAGCCATCATGCCAGTTACCAGTAAGAGAGAACTACCTTGATTGTTCTGTATTAATGAAGATTTACTTACATCAAGTAAGGGAGGTGTGGACCAAAAGCTACTGGATTCAGCCAGCAGGGAAAATCTGGAGTAGGACTATTAGACAGGTAAACAGCAGTATCTGCTATAGCATATGTGTTTGGCTATTGTTGTGTTGAAGCTTACAATGACTTAAGAAAATAATGTGTTTACAATAAGGTAGGAAAAAACATTTATCTATAGTGTGGTCACAACACAGGAGAATACTCTTGGGCATAAAAAAAAGATGAAGAGACAATAGAGATAATACACTAAAAAATCACTAGTTAGGGTTGGGGTGCCTGGCCTGTTCTATTGGAAGAACATGTGACTCTTGATTTTAGGGTCTTGAGTTCAAGCCCCACATTGGAAGTAGAGATGGCTAAAAAAACAAATAAACTCTCTCTGTCTCTCTCTCTCTCTTTTTTTTTTTTTTTTAAAGATTCTATTTATTTATTTGACAGAGAGAGAGATAGTGAGAGCAGGAACACCAGCAGGGGAGTGGGAGAGGAAAAGCAGGCTTCCCGCTGAGCAGGGAGCCTGACGCAGGGCTGGATCCCAGGACCCTGAGATCATGACCTGAGCTGAAGGCAGATGCTTAACAACTGAGCCACCCAGGCGCCCCTAAATAAACTTAAAAAGAAATAAATCTTTAAAAAAATTACTAGAGGTTGTGTAGAGTTGGTGGGAATATGGATGACTGATTTTTTTCCTCTCCTTTTTTGTAATTCCTAAAATCTTAATAAAAAGTATATATATATATATATATAGCTTAAATTAAAAATACATTTTAATAATAAACCAATAGCATTATATCATTAGATTATAATACTGGGTTTTTAAAAAAAATCAATTTATTTTGTATCATTTCACTTAATTTAGCTCTTGGTTTACTGTATCATGAAATTATGCAGAATATCCACAGATTCTGCCCAAATTTTTATGCTTTCACAGATACCCAAACCCCTCACCTATGTTGTCACTAGTTATCTTTCTGAAACACAGGTTGTGACATCCACTATGCTTCTTATCAAAACATTTAATGTCTCTCTCTTGCTTTAGAAAATTTTTCCTTCCTTCTTTCCTCCCTCCCTTTTCCCCTCCCCCTCTCTTTTCTTCTATTCTCTCCTTTCTTTCTTTCTTTCTTTCTTTCTTTCTTTCTTTCTTTCTTTCTTTCTTTTTCTTCCCTCACTTCCTGTTCCCTCCCCACCCTTCTCTTCCCTTCTCTTCTTTTTCTTGGCTCTCATAGTTCTCTAAGACCTCGTTCACATCCTTTTTCAAAGTCCCTGACACTGGATACCCACAACATTCAGCCTTGTGACTCTTGCACCCATCTCGGCCCATGCCATGCCCTTTCATGCTCTTCCCCAAGCAGGTCTCTAACTCTGTGCTCCCAGATGGAGGGGAAGCATCAATTTCCACCTGAAAACTTACTAGAAAGGCAAATTCTCAGGCCCCACCACACACCTACTAAATCAGAAACTCTGAGAGCGAGGCTGTGTATTGATGCATGTCTTAACAAGCCTTCTAGGTAATTTTGAAGTGTGCTAGAGTTTGAAAGCCCCTGGGCTACCTCTCTTTGTCCTACTTTCTTCATTATTGCATTCTTGTATCTGTGGCAATCATCATTGCTAGAATAACCACTGTATTATTCTTCCTAGAGAATTAATTTGTAAACCAATTATACAAGCATGTATAATGCCAGCCATTAGCCTTCCAATGAATAACATAGCTGTATTACCAATATTCCTATGATTTCCTTGCTATCTCAGTCATTTTTTCTTTAGGTAAACTGTTCTTGTCCAGTTTTTAAGTATTTTATCTATACAAGTCAATAAACCTATGCAATAATGAACATCCCTTCTTTATGACCCACTGGATCACTTATTCTAAAGTCTAAATGCCTGCTTTGAGCCCACTATTGCCCATGATTCAAAGCCATTCCTTCAGCTGTGGTCCATTGAATAGACCTGGTAACACATGACCATCCCTCTCTTTCTTCTTTCTTCCTTAGCTAAACCAAAAATATACACAAAAGAATCATGGCCAGTGTGTCTGGACACTTAAAAGAGCTCCCCCCCTTCATTTGTAGTTTTGTAATCTGGGGCAACTCATCTTTTCTCAGAGTCTTGAATTCATCATTGGTAGAAGTAGATATGGTAAGGTTTTTCCCTTTTGCACATATGGACTCTCGTGTGCTGGAATTTATGTGATTCTACAAAGCTCTATGATGAGGGAAGACGCAGGTCCTATTTTTTTGTCCTCTGGCATCTGAAGAAAGTGTGTTTTGACTTCTGATCAGCACCTAACCCCATGCCTGGCACATAGTAAGGGTTTAATAAAAAATTATTGGATAAATAGAAGAAATAATGGAAAGAACAATGGAAGGATAGAAGGGAGAAAGGAAGGAAGAGAAGGGAAGGAGAAGGGATTGAGAGAGGGAGGAATGAAAAGAGGAAGGGGAGGGAAAGTGGTGTAGGGAGAGAGCAGTGGAGATGGCCAAGTATAAATCAGACCTAGCTCCAGATGTGGGGAAGTACTTAAGAGAAACAGATAGCATTGGAATTCTAATACCTATCCTGAGCTACAGAGAGAGAGAGAGAGAGGGGGAGAGAGAGGCTCTAACAGTAAATTAACTATTCAGTTTGGTTCCTTCCCTAGAGGATATTTTCAGCAGTTCCTCCCAGGTGCAAGGGGCAAGGCCTCTCAGAGAGTGTGAGAAAAGGGCTTTGTGAACTGTAAAGCAAGAATGCAAATGGTGATTAACTAAGATACCACAAGCAAGGGCAAGTCTCCCAAGCAGTCTCAGGAGAGACTCTTTTGCCTTCTTTTTGTCATTTGAGTTCTCAAAATTGTCCCCAGTTTAGACCAAATCAACCTCAAATGTCTATGATTAAAATTTCCACTCTGAAAATCTGAGCAATTTAGGAATTGTAGGAACTGGACCATCTGGAGATAATTTATAAATAACACTCGCATTTCAAATCGCCTGTCTTCCCAAAGAGTCCCAAAGAGTCCTCTGTCCTGTCAGTGGGACAGCTGCCAAGGCCCAAACTGCTAAATTGGGCCAGTGACACTAAAGTTGCTGGTGGGAGCTTCTTATCTCTGATTCGTCTAAGAATTTGGGACAGTTCATTGAAACATGTTTTTCCTCATGTAAAATGTAGACTAAAAGTTACTGACTGTTTTTAGGTTGGGAAAGGTTTTCAGGATTTTAATGCATGTGATTTACTCAACTTTTACTTGGTCTATTACTAACATAAACAAAACTCAAATCAAATACTAAATAGAATCCAGAATATACTGGATACATGGTAAGGTTTTGGGGCATTAAAAAATGACTAAGCCCTCTGTTCCTTTTTCATTAAATCCTGTTGACGTGAAAGGGAGCCATTAATACCATCTTTTTCCTCTTTTCTTTCAGGTAAGCACAACCTTAGCCACTGCAATGTGTTTCTGAAGAGCAGGTCCAGCTGTGTTAAACTATACACTTGATGCTTTATGGGGCCAAGGCAGATTAGATCATGCAGATGTGACCAGCCTGGGTAATGATCCCTTATACCATATGTCTATGGAGTTGTCATATCACAAGGATTATGTTGTGTCTGTGACCTGATTATTGCTCAGGGAGAGGCAGAGTTTAAAAATGATCATGTTCAAAGAGAGCCCTACAACCTGTGATTTCTGGGATTCCACCAGGTCCCACATCCCATACCCCAAATACACACATATAGACCTTCCTTGCTCCTAGCTGGGGGCTCTGAATTCATACATATGCCTGTAGCCAGGCTGTGTGGATTGAGGGGTCTTTGAATTGCTTCTCTACTAAAGGCAGTTGACAAAATTGATGAACCTGGTATAGGAGAGCATCATATATTGAACACATTGCATGAGAAACAAGAAATTTATAAAAGAGGACTTTCCTGGAGTTGGGGTGAAAACTATTTTCATTTGGGTAATATATTGTATAACATGCAGGGATGTGCCATTTCTAACCTAATGGGTATGGTGTACAGGTAGAGACAGAACATATAACCATTTCTGAGAATACTGTTTGGCCAGAAAATCATTCAAAAAGGTAGTTTCATGATGGGATTCTCTTCTTTTTTTCTCTGGGTCCCACAGAATTGTTCTTTGTGTGTCCTTCACACCTTCCCTTTGTTCCCCTGACATTTTATAGCATTGGTTTTCAAATGGATAAAGTTCCCATGGATGTGTACCAGCATTTCTAGGAGGAAATATATGTATACTTCGAAAAAAAAAAAAAGGTGTTTCATATTATCACAGAATTTCATAACTTGGGAACCAATTTAAGTCTGCTATTCCTGTAACGTAAGCAAACAAAGTAAAGGTTGACAAATTCTCATAGCTGGAGGGAGTCTGCATCAGTGAGTAAGCCTTCTAAGGGAGCACCTGAAGGAGGCAGGGTCTCATATCCTTAGGAGAGTCATGTCAAGATTTTCCTGGGTGGTCAAGCATAGCATTTTTGTTTATACAAGAGGAAAAGGATTTTTTTCTTAGAGGTTCAAAACACTTCTGGGCAAAACTAATAACAGGAAATGCCTGTATCTCTCCTATAAGATGAACTGAGACAGGAGTCGTGCTGCTAAGGTAGGAGCAGAATATTCAGGACCCATGTGAGAGGATCCAGAAGAGAAAGGTCACTGTTGTGTGCGAAGACAGCCATGGCTTCAATAATACAGACATTGCTTTCATTGCATGAATGTAGTTGTCCTTGGGAAATGCAAAGAGGAAGAGGATTGAGGACAGTGAGTCCAGAAGGAACTTTAGAATGGGATTCCTAGGACCTTCAGAGCTGGCAGCCATGAGGCTGCAGTAGTTTTTGTCAAGAAACATCTGTGATGCATGTGGGAAAGGATGGGGGACTAGGATGCTTCCTAATCCCCACTAATGGTGCCCTGGGTAGGGGATGGGGGCACAAGCCCCATCTGAACAAGCAAACAGCAGAGTTGGTTCCTGGAACTCTTAGCAGAGAGGGAGCTCTCTGTAGGTGACTTCATGATGTCAATTTTGCAGGGCCTTCTGAACATGCCCACACATGCTAGTCCCATAGTCTTCATGAGCAGTGGTTCTGGGGGACAAAAAGAGTGAGTTGAATAAGAGTGGTAACACAGGAAAAAAAAAGAAAAAAGAAAAAAAAAAGAGTGGTAACACAGGAAACAGTATCAGAATCATAGTAAGGCAGAGCTAACGAGTGAGTTTTAACAGTGAAAGGAAGAGAAAGCCTAGTGAGCATTGCCAAATGTAACAAAAATCTCCACATCCTCATAACTGATGATGGGAAAAGTGAGAACAACTGGACATAATTTTGGTGGAGAGATGGAAAGACCCTGTGCTGATGAGAGGTTATGACCTTCCTGTTGTGCTATGGAGGGATAGGAAGCAGGACCAAGAATACAAGAGGTAAAAAAGGAGGATGGGCACCACTGGCACAGAAACCATTAGAGGTCCTGCCTGAGCCATCCTGAGGCCTTACAAGAGAGAAAAAGGATTTTGGAGAATTGCAGTCCAGAGAATTCCCTGGTGGGAGCTCAGCACTTAAGACTCCAAGATTATGGTCTCAAAAGCCGATGTACAGGAGGCCTACAGATGGAGCTAAGTACATAGAATGGGGGAGAAACCCCAAAGGATCCCAAGACACTGGGGACAGGTTGGACAAGGAAAGATGTCCCTTCACTGCTAGGGGATCCAACAAGAAGCATATTCTCCAAAGATTTAGGGTATTGCTAAGGTGGCACAGAGCAATCAGACCTCTTCATTTTAAGGAAAACTGAGCCATAAATTAGAAATACCAATAAATATTTTAGAAACATCTTCCCACCTTCTTTGGATACTGATATTTAATGCCAGAATTGCTCAGACCTCAACTAGACTCTCTCCAAACCAAACCAGGCTGCCCTCAAGGCTCTGATTCCTTACCAGCAGCCTAAGTAAGTTATGTAAATAGCAACCAGGAAAGAAGGACCTAAGAAAATCTAGGCAGGGAGCACCTTCTTCAGGGTCCTAAATACAAGGTAGAAAGTGACAATAGTCCAGGGAGGTGCTGTGACAGTGGGAGGAGTAGTAAGGAACAATTCTGGCCAAAATGCTAACCAGCACAAAAAGGTGAGAACCTGGGACAAATGAAGAAGTGAAGGTAGAGCACAATTAGTATTTTATTGGTAATCACAATAAACAGGCTTTTCCTGAGCTCTTATCAACCAGCCTGGGTCATTTGGGAAAGTAATTGAATATCTTGAGACTTAATTTCTTCCCGCACATGAGAATTGAAGCAGGTGGTCCCTTGGATCCCTTTGTATCCTAACATTCTGTGAATCTGGGGTTCTGGGTAGTTTACAAACTGCAACAGCCTCTCCCAGATTTTCCGGA
Source organism: Lontra canadensis (assembly GCF_010015895.1). Lineage (NCBI taxonomy): Eukaryota > Metazoa > Chordata > Mammalia > Carnivora > Mustelidae > Lontra > Lontra canadensis. Next base: position 51,673,537 of record NW_022630998.1, read on the forward strand.
GTGAATACTATTTCTCTGCTATTGTCTCAGCCAATACGCTGATTCTTCCCATCATCCCAGGAAATATATCCACTTAGAAAAAGCTGGGGATGGGTCCTTTAGTACTGGATAAGAGTTCTCACCCAGCAGTGCTGTGTTTTCTCTTTGGCCCAGTGTTTTCTATGCATTTGACTCATAGCATGGTTGACCCCATTCTCACCTTATTCATTTACCAAGAATGCAATGACATTAGGTTAGACTACGGCTCCATTGCCCAGCCAGACAAGCCAGCCAATCATTGATTCGAAGCCCAGCATCTGAGAGAGAGAGACTGCTGAGTTTTGCTTGGCTTTTTAGTCCTGTGATCAGTTAAAGTGTGCTGGGTGTACTTTAACTGTTACATAACCCTTGTAATTACGGTGGTTTCACTTTGGAGCCCAAGGAAGATGGTGCTCCAGTCTGAGCTCTGGGCCACCTGGGCCTCCCCTCAGTCATGCCTGGTCTCATATTCAAAAGTGGAACTATTCTTACTCTACTTACAATAGTGGACTCTGTACCAGGACTTTTGGGGTGCATTTTATTTCCTCAGTCTTTTCTGGAATCTGTTCATTCATGTCCTCATTGAATACCTTCTATGAAGAAGGCACTTTGTGGGATATTATGAAAATGACTCTTTTGATGTTCCTGTAAGGTTTGTTTATCTGATCCTCTAACCCAGGGGTCAGAAAACCACAGGTCCTATACCACATCCAGCCCTCTGTCTGTTTTTATACAACATTATGAATTTAGAATATTTTGTACATTTTTAAATGGTTGAAAGTAATTAAAAAGTATAATACTTGTTAGATGTGAACATTTTATTCAATTCAGACTTCAGTGTCTCTAAATAAAGCTAGAGTAGAACCCAGCTGTGGTAGGTAGAATCTAAAATGACTCCCAGTGATGTTCCTTCTTGTATAATCTCCTTCCCTTGAGTATAGGCAAAAACTGAATATAATGAGGTTTCACTCCTGTGATTAAGTTACATTGTATGGTAAGAGGGATTTTTGTGGGTGTAATTAAGGTTACTAATCAGATGACTTTGGGTTAGTCTTTGGGGGAATTACTCAGATGGGCCTAAACTAATCATGTGAGCCCTTTAAAAGTAAAGAGCTCTTCCTGGCTGGGAGTAGAAGAGGAAGTTATAGAGATATCCTCCAGCTGGTCTGGAAGAGAGCAAACATTCATATTATGAACAGACTATGAGAGACCTGAGAGAGGCCTCTGAAAACTGATTATCCCCCCCACTGACATGTAGCAAGGAAGCTTGGATATCAATCTTACAGCCCCAAGGAGCAGGATTCTTCTAATACCTTGAGTGCATGTGGAAGCAAATTCTTCTCCAGGGCCTGCAGATGAGAGCCTTTCTGGCCAACAACTTCTATCAGGCCTGTCAGACCCTAAGTAGAGAACTCAGCTAAGCTCACCTAGACTTCTGACCTATAGAACTAGAATTAATAAATGAGTATTGTTTTAAGCCACCAAGTTTGTGGTCATTTGTTATGCAGCAATAAAATAGTAATAAAACAGCCATGGTTATTTATATGCATATCATTTATGACTACTTTTCTACTGTATTAGCAGACATTAATTGCAACAGAGACTGTATGGCCCACAAAATTTAAAATTTTTACTATCTAGCCCTTTATAAGGAAAGTATATCAATCTGTGTTCTAACCAAAAATGTAATCTCATGTTAGATATGTTTACTCAGAGTTCTGTGCCTGACCCAAGATTTGCAAGAAATAGGACTTATATTCAGGACCATTCAACAAGCATTCCTTTCATCCAACTAAATTAGGCCAAAAAGCTAGTAGACACCCGGATATCCTGCAGACTCACTCTCCATCCCAGTTCTTTAAAAGTTAGGGGAGAGAGAGAGAGAATGTTCATATATTTAGAGAGAAAATAAGAAGGCATACCATATTGGAGATTTATATTTTCTACATTACAAATTTTTATAGTAGTTGAATTTGTGTAATGAATTTTTATTAAATTAATAATAATTACAACTTTATTTTTAAAGGCTACAGTGTGCTTTGCTTTGTTTTCCTTGAGGCAGTGGTCTGGAGAAGATAAGGTATGAAAACTATTGCTTTGTGATCAGAATTCGAATTCACTCAACTGGTCTTGATTTTTCTTCATTTCATGTTTCTTTTTTACCTTCACAGGGGAGTAAGTCAAGATAATCCAATTCTTCATAGACTAATATTGGTTATCTAGGAGAGTACTTTTCAACCATTTTAGAATTTTAATACCATCTAACACTGGTGTGTGCATGAGTGTGCACGCACACACACACACACACACACAATCTGAGAGATTCGTTGTTATATGTATTTAGCTTTTTTTTTTTTTTTTGAGAGAGAGAGTGAATGAGTGAGTGAGCATATGCATGGGACAGAGGCAGAGGGAAAGAGAGAATCTGAAGCAGGCTCCATGCTCAGTGCATGGGGATCAATCTCATGACCCCGAGATCATGACCTGAGCTGAAATCAAGAGTCAGATACTTAACTGACTGAGCCACCCAGGTGCCCATACCTTTTAGCTTTAAATTGAGTTAAAACTCATATGACTTAAGGATTCGGAGAAGAAACTGAGGAGGATATTATTAGTGTCTTAGGGCTGCTATTACAAGTTACCACAAACTAGGTGGCTTAAAGACAGAAATTTATTTTCATAGTTTTGGAGGCCAGAACATGAAATCAAGGTGTTGTCAGAGTTGGTTCTTCTGTTGACTCCAAGGGAGAATCCATTCCATGCCTTTCTCCTAGCTCCTGGTGGCTGCTGGCAACTCTCGAAATTCCCTTCACTTTTAGCTGTAACAACTCCAGTTTCTGCTTCTGTCTTCACATGGCCTTTTCCTCTGTGTGTCTATATCTCAGATCTCTCTCTGCCTTTATCTTATGAGGACACCTGTCATTGGATTTAGGCCTACCCCAAATCCAGGGTGATCTCATCTTGAGATCTTTAACTTAATTATACCTGCAAAGACCTATTTGCCTAATAAGGCCACAGTCACAGGTATGAGCCTTAGGACTTGTACATACTTTTTTGGAAGCCACAGTTCAACCTACTCCAGAGGTATTTAGCATGTTGCCAGAGATGATAAGGAAGACTCTTTCTCAATATCCTAAGTAACAATTAAATCAACAAATCCATCCTATATAGTAGAAAATTCTTTTTTATTTTATAGAGCTTTATGGATACTCAGCACCTTCCCCTGTGATCCTGTGATTATAGATTTGATAGTTCCTCAATGACAAGGTATATGAGAGATGCAATACCTCCACACCATCCTATATGGGTACCCCATCTTGTCTTTCCTTTTGTATCCATCTGGACAAAACCAAAGAATGAGGCAACATTAGAACTGTCGAAAGTCAGAGTAGTTATCCTCAAGTGTTAGATCCAGGATAGAACCCCATGGAGTCTTTCTGTAAGCGGGGAATTGTGCTCTCTAGCAGAAGAGTTTGGGTCTCTCTGGAAATGAGTCCATGCCCCTTATTGTCCATTTGGCCTTGGGAAAATCTGATGCTGTGATCTGGTTTCTTTCTCTGTAAAGAAGGCATAACAATGCCTTGCTACCTTACCACGGTGTTGTGTGAATTTGCTGACACCCATAAAGCTCCCTGAAAATGAAGAGGCTTACATAAGTCCCTGGTATTATTCACACAGTAAGTGTTTTCCCCTGCGAATAAAGTAATAAATGGTACCATTGTGAAGCTGGTGGAACGTGTTCAAAAGTTTCTGTTCGCAACTAGTAGATCAAGTTGTATGTGGCTGTATGGACTTTCTGTGCTCATGCCAAGCTGCATCCAAAACAGCCAGCACAATGGCCTATCCTGGAATGAAAAGCTGTACTGTAAGGGGCAGCCAGATCATGGCATCACATCACATAAGACAGTCCTATGTAGCCAGTGACTTTATACGCACCTTTTCTTTCCTACACCTCTTCCAGCAGAAAGAAGCAATAGCAGAGACAGTGGCCACATGGATATCTAATATGGCAGCAGCTGAAAAGCAATTCTTCTTTCCACCTCACTGTCAAGCTTCCCAAGGCTAAGGATGGCCATGATTGTGAAGGATTATAATTATAGCTTTTCTTGCTTGCTTGCTTGCTTGCTTGCTTCCTTGCTTGCCTGCTTATTTTAGGGACCAGGAAAGAAATGTTAAATGTCAGATGTGGTGCTCAGGTTAAGAACATGTTCTCTTTAAATACATTCATTTGAGTGGGAGTGTGTGGGAACAGTCTGGACAGAACACCACTGGCTGACATAGGAATAGGAGACAGGAGAGGATCTTCGTTCTACCATTATGAGCCCTGGAAGTACTCCAGGACATGATACAAGGAAAATGCCTTTCCTCTTTAATTTATTCATTTTTTAAAAAGATTTATCTATGTATTTTAGAGAAGGGGGTAGGGACTGAGAGAGAGAGAGAGAATCTCAAGCTGACTTCCTGCTGAGCTTTGAGCCTGACTTAGGGCTTGATCTCATAATCCTGAGATCATAACCTGAGCCGGAATTAAGAGCCAGACACTCAGCTGACTGAACTATCCTGGGATCCCTGCCTTCCCTCTTTTTTTTTTTTTTTTCCCACAAATCAGTACAGGTTTTATTGCATCTTTAAAATATCACAAATAAGTCAAAAATCATCCGGCTTCTCGCTGTTTCTGCAGATGGACAACTCAGATCTTATTCATCAGCCTGCTGAACTGTTCCTTTTTCAGAAACATAGATACCATCCAAAAATTTTCTGATATCCTTGTTTTTAACGGTTGTGGCTTGCTGAATCAAAGCAGCTGAGTTTGATACAAGTTCAATGTCATTTCCTTCACGAATTAACTCATCTTTTTGGGCTTGAGATACAGAACAGGCAACACCTGGCCTCATCCGAACCCTGCAGATATATTTTTCACCCAAGAAATTTCGGATTTCAACAAGAGAACCATTCTCCTGAATCACAACGTTGATGGGGAAGTGAGCATACACAGACCTCATCTTGTATCGGAAGCCCAGTGTAACGCCCTTGATCATGTTCTGCACATGACTGCAGATGGTGCGAACCGTAGCCAGCTCTTTTCTGTTCCCCCACCATTTGTCAACTCGGAGCCTCTTCTTTTTCTTTCCGAGAAGCCTGAGTTCTATGTTGATGTGATTGAAGTCCCTTCGCAGGGTTCCTCTGGGGCCCTTCACGATCACCGTGCATCCCTTCAGGGTGATGTCGACATTCTCCAGGATGTCGACCGTCTGATTGCTGAGAATGGTCTTCATCCTCGCAGTAGATGCGGCAAAGACCTGCCTTCCCTCTTTTAGTAAGGTTTGGGACTCTCTGTACTCAGATGTCACATCTGAGAAAATGACATTTAATTAAATTAGAGGAAGATTAGCTACTGAAGACACTACAACTACTTTTAAAAAGAAATCGTGTTTAATTAGAGATGTTTGGGGATTAAACTAACAGTCTCACTTGTATCAAGGTTCTTCCCCGAATGGTGAATATTCTCATATTAAAAAGCTAAGGAGGAATGACAGAATAATGGAATTTTTGTACTGTGAGTGATATTACATTGATATTGAACTATTTGGTAACTTTTCAAATTTTATGAGCAATCTTGCTTTCTCCCCCCCCCTTTCTTTTCAATGGTAACCATGGCAAAAAATATTGAAGTTAATGAGCTTAGGTCAGCAAAAGTAGGAAAGAAAATCTAAATAAGTTTAAAGTTGGGTATAATCTTTTGATTTTAATGCAGAGGCTATGGAGGAGTGCTATGCAGCCCACGGTGTACATGGGATTCCCTCCCACCCTCCAGTCATATTCTGTTTTCCCACAATCTGCCATTAATTCATTCAGTGCCCATTTGTTGAGCACCCACCATGGTAAAGGTGAAAATAATAGGCATAGTCACTATCCTCAAGGGGCTCCTAACCTAGTGCAAAGTGACGAGTGTAGTGATGGAATCACGGTGAGACCTGAAATAACTGAAAGGAATTTCATCATGATGCCTTGCTTCAGGCCTCAACATTCAAGGTCCTGGTACCTTCTACTGACTTGACTTTTCTTCCTGGACTGCCTTCTGCTCCACATATCATGAGAACCATGGCCGAAGATACAAGATAGCACCACACAGTTCTTGCCTAGTTCAAGCGAGTTTCACTTACCTCCTGGAGAACGTAGAGCAGTGAGGTACACTGGTCAGAGGAAGGCTCTTATTTCCAGGGGAGCCACACAACAAGCCTGGAGGACGTTGCATGAATATTCCTATGTGACTAGACCAACCTTAGGCACTTTAATTGTTGCCAGAGTTTCTCATTGGTGTACAGTATGGGGACCCAGAGGCTGGACAGTGCTGGTCATTGGTGACCAAGTTCAGAGGCTCTGAAAGCCAAGCATGCTTATAAGCCTGAGAGACATAATCATTTGAACACTATAATATGCCAGCTATGTGGTAACCTTCGAGGAAGCAGACACTAATATCCTGATGAACTCCCTGGGCTTCTGACCACACAGACTACCTGCCCCTTTCATGTTAATCCAGTGGCTAGCGGCCAGGCCGTCTGGGAAAAGAATGGTTGAGATACAGAGATGATTGATGGAGAAGGTGGTGCTTTTCTACTTTGTTCCTAAGTCTTGGGGTCTTCATTCGACAGTTTCACAGCAGACCCAGTTAGTTACTTACTCTGTATCCAACCCTCTACTTCTTCCCAGGTTTCTTCAGGGAAGCAATATGCCCACTTATTGCCTTGCTTTCCTAGCCTCTTTCACGGCTGACAGCAGCTTATGACAGAACCTGAGCCAGTGAGATGTAAGCTGGAGTCAGGCTGGGACTTTTGAAAAAGGTTTTGTTTTCCTGCTAAGAAGGGACTTGGGCATAATGTCGGGAAAGCAACAACCAAAGAGGAAACAAAGAGGAAGACAAAGCCAAGACTCTAAGCAAAGTGAAGAAGAAGATCCATTTATGTACATATATATGTATATTTTTATTTTAATTCCATTCGTTAATATATAATGTAATATTAGTTTCGGGTGTGTAATATAGTGACTCAACAACACCATACATCACCCAGTGTTCATCACAACTAGTGCCCTTCTTAATCCCCATCACCTGTTTCACCCCATCCCCCACCAACCTCCCCTCTGGTAACCATGTATTTGTTCTAGAATTAAGAGTCTGTTTCTTGGTTTGTCTTGCTCTCTTTTTTCCCCTTTGCTTGTTTGTTTTGTTTATTAATTCCACATATGAGTGAAATCATGGTGTTTGTCTTTCTCTGATTGGCTTATTTAGCTCAGAATTATACCCGGTAGCTCCATCCATGTCATTGCAAATGGCAAGATTTCATTCTTCTTTATGGCTGAATAATATTCCATTGTACATGTACACCACATCTTCTTTATTCATTCATCTATCAATGGATGCTTAGGTTGCTTCTGTTTCTTGACTATTGTAGATAATGCTGCTGTAAACATACATAATATATCCCTTTGGATTCATGTTTTTGTATTTTTTAGGTAAATACCCAGTAGTGCTGTAGCTAAGACTTCCAGTACTTTTCTTTCTCTACGATGTTGAGTAAAAGTGTTGACATTGGACATCCCTTTTTCTTGACCTTAGGAAAAAAGCTTTCAGTTTTCCCCCATTAAGGATAATATTATCTGTGGGTTTTTCATAGATGGCCTTATTTTGTTGAGGTTTGTTCCCTCTAAACCTACTTTGCTAAGGGTTTTAATCATGAATTGATGTTGTATTTTGCCAAATGCTTTTTCTGCGTCTTTTGAAATGATCATATAGTTTTTTTTTTAATATTTTATTTATTTATTTGACAGGGAGAGATCACAAGTAGGCAGAGAGAGATGGGGGAGAAGCAGGCTCCCTGCTGAGCAGAGAGCCCGATGCGGGACTCGATCCCAGGACCCTGAGATCATGACCTGGGCTGAAGGCAGAGCTACCCAGGCACCCGATCATATAGTTCTTATCCTTTCTCTTATGGATGTGATGTATCATGTTGATTGTTTTGCAAACATTTAGCCACCCTTATAGTCCAGGAATAAATCCCACTTGATCATGATGAATGATTTTTTAATGCATTGTTGATTTTGGTTTGTTGGTATTTTGTTGGGGATTTTTGCGTCTATGTTCAGAAATACTGGTCTATAGTTCTCCTTTTTTGTGGTGTTTTTATCTGGTTTTGGTGTCAGGGTAATGCCAGACTCACAGAATGAGTATAGAAGTTTTCCTTCCTTTTTTGTTTTTTGAAGTAGTTTAAGAAGAATAAGTATTAATTCTTTAAATGTTTGGTAGAATTTGCCTGTGAAGCCATCTGGTCCTGGAGTTTCTTTTGTTGGGAGTTTTTTGATTACTGACTAGGTTTCATTGCTCGTTATCAGTCTGTTCAAATTTTCTGTTTCTTCATGCTTCAGTTCTGGGAGGTTATATATTTCAAGGAATTTATACAGTTTGTTGGCATATCGCTTTCATAATACTTCTTATAATTGTCTGTATTTCTGTGGTAGTGGTTATTTCTCCTTTCTCATTTGTGGTTTTATTTGAGGATCCATTCTTTTATTTTTTCAACTGATATTTATTGAGTGTCCACTATGTGCCAGGAACTGTTTTAGTTGTTAGAGATATAGAAGTGAAGAAAACATATAAAATGCTTTGCCTCCTTGGAATTTGGATTTATTGGTGACAGGAGAGAAAGATTATATATACTATATAATGAGTGTAAGTATAGTATGTCACATAGTAATAAGTACTACAGAGAAAAGAAAAGCAGACATACACTGTGTGGGGCCTCAAATGCTGATGTAAGGGCTTTGATGTTCCTCTGATCAAATCATTGTAGGTTTGTGAATGAGATGTGATGTGGTCTGACTTACATTCTAACAAGATCACTCTTGCTGCTGTGTTGAGAATAGACTGAAAGAACTAAGAAAGAGCCAAGGCCCCCAGTGACATCTGTGTACACTGTTAATAAACGCTAGTAATCACCTGTTTCCAGAAGTCTTGTTATCTATGGAAAATAACGTATAATCTTTTCAAGGTTAACTATTAACTAGTTAACTATTCTATCACTTGCAGCCACTCATTTCTAACTGATACCTAAATGATTACCATCATTTACTGAACACCTAATATGTACCAGATGTTGTGCTAGGTCCTAGGGACACAAATATGAAAATACATATAGTTCTTATTATCAGAAAGCTTTGTGAGGTCCTTATACCCCAATTTTGGGTGAACTAAACAGGAAAACCATTACACTGCAGTAAGGCAATTGCTTTAGCAAGATTTGTGGGGAGGATGGGGTGAGCATAGGGTAGATAGGAGAACACCTATCTACCAAGTAAAGGAATCAGCTTCATGAAAGCTCAGCAGGTGTTTCTCAAGTGAACAAGTTAGGGGAGGGCTCTAGCCAGGAGGAACTAACTGCATGTGCAATACAGAACATGGAGTGTTTGGGACCTGTAAATAGATCAATATTCTTAGGGAACTAAAGTTTGGAATGGGGGAGAGAATGGCAAAAAGTGATAGGATGTTAGGCTGAAAGTGGATGGGAGAAATGATGGTGGATTTTATATGGGCTACAGAAGAATATGATTTATCCTTTAAACAATAGGGAGAGAGGGAAGCTACTACTCTGGCAACAGGATCAACAAGTGCTTGTAAGGGAGTGAGACTGGAGAAAAGGCAAGTGCAGAAAGCCAGCAAACAAGCAGTAGAGCCAGAGCCAACTCAGGGTTGGGATAGAGAGGAAGGGCTGCAGAGCTGGTAGTTTGTATGGGGTGAAAGACAATATCATCATACCGCATGTACCTGCACATGAATATCCGGATAATATTTTTGGCATAGAGATTACACCAGGAGACAGTGAACACTTTTCTTATGGACTATATTAAAATATGACTGGTTTTGTTATAGGCCCCTGGAGACTGTGTCTGCTTAGTTGTTATCAGGCGATTCCACTTAGCTACCTTTGTGGAAGCTAGAGGGTAGCCCTAATACCTAGTCCAGGCTGTGCTTGCCTTCTTCCATGCAGCTTTGTGTTCAGTCCACCACTTGAATGTCTTTTATATTCTCAATGCCGCTGCATAAGTAATAATACCAACAATGGCCATATTTGGGAATTAACACATGACGGACATATTACATATATTCTTATAAATTTTGTAATAGCACTGCAAAGAATGTACCATTAACTTGAGACCCAGAGAGGTCAGAAGACTACCCTAAGGCCACATGGCTAGTGAGGCTGGATGTGATTTGTAACCTGGACCACTTGACAAAGCCTATGCTGTTTCTGCGATGTTGCAAGGTTATCCACCTCATTATAACCCATTGTTCAGTCATGATCCAGGGCTCTGCGTTTTGCTCACAATCACAGAGCAGAAAAAAAGTATGACATTTACAAAATACTTTCATATTCATTAAAGACAAATTCTTCCAAGCGTGTTTTTTGTTTTGTTTTGTTTTGTTTTCCCACAAAAAGATTTGAATCCCTCAGGGTTCCAAAGTTTCCAAAGCACTAAAAAGTACATATTGACAAAACAAATATAAGGAGCATATTACTTATTCTGATAAACCATACTTTACAAGACAAAATAATCCAGTTGATTAAAAAGAAAAACCACATAGCTCCTTCACAGAGAAAGGAATCAGGAATGGGTGTTTCAGTTTATTAACCATAAGAAGTACGGAGCTTCTTAGGAAATGAGCATTCAAGAAGCTAAATGTGAGCGAGACGTGGAAATGAGTATTCCAAATCTGTTCACGAGCACTTCATTCGGTGGTAGTGCCGGATCACTTGGTAATTCATTTACTAAGCATCTACTGTATTTGGAGTGTTGCTCTTGGTGCTGGGAGGATGAGAAGGATGGAGACACAGAAGAAACAAAGTCATGGGCCTCATTCCTCTAGGTCTTTTAAATAGATTTTGTCTAAAAGGTTAAAGCAACATAAGATATCTCAGTGACACTACTCAGGACCACAGAGTTTAACAGCTGTGTGTAAGAGATCACCTTGTCTAACCCTTGAAGTTCACAGATAATGAAATTAATCCCAAAAGAGTTTGTCCCTTGCTAGAGGTCACGAAGATAGGTGGTGTGAAAACTACCTCTCCCATGAATCTGTTTATATTGCTGTAACTTTATTCATAATTTGATTTTAAAGTCCATAGTACATTCACTTGAAAGGGGGAAAAATTCCTTTCTATTTAATTCAGGAAGATAACAACAATAATAAAACAAAGACATGCCAGCCTGTCATTTGGAAGGGGCCTGATCATAGAGGATTGTATCTGTATGCCAGGATTTGCACTGCAGCTTTTAAAAAATAATAACAAGGGGTGCCTGGGTGGCTCAGTCTTGGTTAAACAGCTGCCTTTGGCTTGGGTCATGATCTCAGGGTCCTGGGATTGAGCCCCACGTCAGGTTCCATGCTCAGTGAGGAGCCTGCTTCTCCCTCTCTCTCTGCTACTTCCCCTGCTTGTGCTCTCTCTTTCTCTCTGTGTCAAATAAATAAGTAAAATCTTTTAAAAAATAATAGCAAAATATAGATAACAACCTCAGTTTCTATCATTAGAGAACTGTATATACTAGAATCCATCCACACAATGGAATATGATAGAGCCATTAACAAAATAAAGCAGATTAATGTGTAATTGATATAGGCATATTTTAAGTGAGAAAATCAAGATGTAGATCAATTTTATATTCCTTTAACCAGTATTTTCTACATAGTGAATTAATACAAAATAATTTTCCAATAATAGCTATAGTAGATATTCTCATTTGCATTGCTCCAAATCTTTTAAACATTTTTCTTTTCTTCTCTTTCTTTTTAAAAAAGATCTTATTTATTTATTTGACAGAGAGTTAGAGAGAGAGTACAGGTTGGCAGAACAGCAGGCAGAGGGAGATGGAGAAGCAGGCTCTCCGCTGAGCAGGATGGTGATATAGGGCTCTATCCCAGGACCCTGGGATCATGACCTGAGCTAAAGGCAGCTGCTTAACCAACTGAGCCACTCAGGCGCCCCATTTTTTCCCCCCACATTTTAATACTTCCCCACTATTTAAATCCATTTTCCATGTAGAGTAATAAACAATACTATATTGTCATTTCCATGTCCCAAGTGAGAGGAGGTATAATATAGTTTCCATAAGTAAGATATATCTATGAAGACTTTGATTTAGAACTCTTGTTTAAAAAGGCAGGAGCTGGAGCATCCATTTGGCCCCTCTCAGCAGAAGAAGTGTCTTGGAGGTATGATAGCTTTCTGACTTTTTTGCTTTCACTTTTGTCTTTATTGTGGCAAAGGCAGAAACTCTTGAGGCCAGTTCCTTGGAGCTCAGCCTAGAGTTTCTTATTAATCTTATCAGTGGTTCTGTATGAGCTTCCTATATCCCTAAATAAATCTCTTCCTGATAAACCTAGCTAGAGTGGATTCTGTTGACTGCAACTAGGTAGTGTGATCGATACAAAGACTTCCAACTGTACTCTGTCATAGCCTCCTTCACCATTATTTAATGATACCTTGGGCAGGTCTCATAATTATAATTAAACTTTCAGTCTAGTTTACTTTAGACCTTCCATTCATTTCCTTTTTAAGTCCTGTATCCCATTGTCTACCACGTAAGGCTCACAGACAGGCAGGGAGTGAGACATGAGTCTTCTTTTCTTGTGGACTCTCAAACTCTACCCATGGTTCTTTAAGTGCCTACTTCCCTCATTTGTTAGTTAGAAAGAAGGGTTGGCAGAAACCTCCTCTGAGTAAGGATGAAGAAAAGAGTATGGGAGTTTTTGGGTGGGGTCTAGAAATAGCCTCCCAAAATGAACACTGCATTCTTGGTAACTCTGATTTCTTAAAATGCAGGGTACCCTTTGTTCTCAAGTCTGGGTCTTTTTGACCGGAGGTATAATATCAGGAGAAGTTTAACTCATTTTCCTAGTAATTTCCAGATCCAAATTTTTATGGGAGAAATAGTCTTTTTTTTTTTTTTTTTAATCATAGAAACTGAACATTTAAGCCAGCCACTCTCCCAATTACTTTTGCAGCTAGGATAGAGACATATGGCCTAGCCAGTCCATAAGCTGTGGGCTATGAAGAGGGATTTGGTGATACTGAAAAGTAGGAACAAAGAATAAGAAACATTCTAGTTATGGGTGGCAGCAACTGGGGTGATAAAAGTCAATTTCCAGAGCTAATAGAAGCTTTCAGGAAGCATGGGGTGGTCAGGGGCCTTCAGCTGACACAGTGGCACCTTGGAGGACTAATGGGAGGTATGACATTGGCTCTGGGCCTAGTTATAGCTTCATCCTTTGTTTTTGCATGTCGAGACTGTTTCTTCAGTCTTCTTTTCAATTCCGAATTTCCCAGTAACTTTCTAATATAAGCATTTAATCCTATACATTTCCCCTAAGTGCTGCTTCAAATACATTTATGAATTTTGATCTACTGTTTTTTCTTTTCAATTCTAGATACTTTCTAATTTTCCTTGTGACTCCCACTTTGACTCATGGGTTTTTAAAAAAACATATTGCTTAATTCTCAAATATTTGGGGATCTTAAAGATATTTTTCTGTTATTGATTTCTTCTTTAATACTGTTATGGACAGAGAACATACCTTGGATGATTTAAATCTTTAAACATTTTTGAGATACTGCTGTTGTTGGGCCAAGTGTCCTAAAAATGTCAGTTAGGTTCAAGCTGATTGATAGTGTTGTTTATGTCGTCTACAGCCTTTCTAATACTCTATTTGTTCTATTGGTGACTGATAGAAAAATGCTGAAGACTTAATTGTGGATTTGCCTTTTTGTCCTTTTAGTTCTGTCAATTTTTGCTTCATGTATGTTGAAGCTGTCTTGTTAATTGCATATAAATCTAAGTTTGTTATGTATTTTTTATGAATCAACCTCTTTATCATAATGTCATGTCGATTCATTGCTGGTAATAATTCTTTTTTCTTAAGTTTACTTAAAAAAGATATTAAGAAAGATATTAATGTAGGCACTTTGGCTTTCTCTTTATTAGTGTTTGATTAGTGTTTGTTTCTCTCCCTTTACTTTTTTTTTTTTTTTTAAGATTTTATTTATTTATTTGACAGACGGAGATCACAAGTAGGCGGAGAAGCAGGCAGAGAGAGAGGAGGAAGCAGGCTCCCTGCTGAGCACAGAGCCTGATGTGGGGCTGGATCCCAGGACCCTGAGATCATGACCTGAGCCAAAGGCAGAGGCTTTAACCCACTGAGCCACCCAGGTGCCCCTCTCCCTTTACTTTATCTGTCCCTTTAAATTTAAAGTGGGTTTCTCCTAGGTGCATATAATTGAATTTTGCTTTGTTTTTATAGTCCAAACTGACAACCTCTGTTTTTTAATTGGTGTGTTTAGACCATTCACATATAATGTGATTATTGATGTGATTTAATTAAAATCCATCATTTTTTTGTGCCTGCTTTTGAATTTGTGATTCCACTTTATCCTGACTTTGAAATTTTTTAACCATAGACCTTTATTACCTATTTAGATAGACAATAGATAGATAGATAGATAGATAGAGATAATAGAATGAATGTTTGTGCCCCACCCATTCGTATGTTGAAGCTCTAACCCCAGTGTTTGGTTATTTTGAGGTGCTGCCTTTGGGAAGTTAGATGAGTCATGAGAGTGGGAACTCCATGATGGAATTAGTGTCATTATAAAAAAAGGAGGAGAGTCCAGAGTTCTCTACTCTCTAAGGGCGCAGTGAGAAGATGACAATCAGCAAGCCCAGAAGAGGGCTCTTTACAGGAATTGAATCTTTCAGCACCTTGATTTTGGACTTTCCAGCCTCCAGAACTGTAAGAAATAAATATGTTGTTTAAAGCACTGAGTCTAGTATTTGTTATGGCAGTCCAAGCTGACTAAGTAGATAGATGGATAGATGGATGGATGGATAGATAGTTTTGATTATCAGTTTAAAGGAGAAACTATTACCCTTAAGTTTCCAGATTTCACTTCACAGAACCTATACTAGACAAAACATTAGCACAGGTGCCCAAAAATGTATGTACAAGGGGATTTATCATAGCATTAAAAATTTTAAAATATCCACATTTCCATCTTTTAGAAATAATCAAATAAACTACTATACGTCAATCCTGTAGAAGATTATGCATCCCTTAAAAACAATAAGATCAGTAAATGGATACTAATATGAAAAATATGTCCAATTGAAGTAAGAAAAACTAGTTGTAGTACACCATACAAAGTATGGCACAATTTAAGCATTAAACAAAAACTCTTACCAAACAAAATGTGTGCTTTATGTTTGAATATATATGTGAATGTATATGGTAAGAAAAATTCTGGAAGGATACATAGTGGTTGGATAATAAGTATACACAATTGAGGAAGAATGTAGGTGACTAGGCACAGAGAAGTTTTGCTTTATCTGTATCATTTTAATTTTTAAAAGTTCATTATTATGATGAGTGGTGACTGGAATTGTAGCTTGAAAAGGAGAGGAAAAAGAAAGAAAGATACATGTAAGTCAGGGAATTTTTCCCCCTTCAGTCTGATGTTTTATTCATTTCACTGGGGTAGGAGATTTGGGAGAAGGGAAGCAAAAACTGTCTGCTGCCTTTTGTCATACAACAGCAATACCGAAATTCACAGTGAGTGCTCGAGGAGTGCATACTGTGTCTGGGGTGTGTCCCAGTGTGTTTAGTTGTGCTCATTCATGCTGAGACATTATTTTTGCCCATAAAAGGAGGAATTACAACATCAAACCTGGATTATTCTCATTTCCAAACAGCCCCAGAATGTCAACACAAGTCTGTCAATCTTTTGCTCTGTTCCTCTCTCACAAGCGCTCCCTGGAACCCATGCCAATAGTCGAAAACAGATGTAGGCAGGCACTGTTTTGACAACACTGAAAATGCCAGTGATTAGAAGTCAGGAGAGAGTAAAAGTGATTAATATGCTCCTAAAAGAACAGGGACTGCACCTCTAGAAGAGATTGTTGGATGGGTGTCCCTACTTGTATACATTTTCATACGGAAACAAGGACACATGTTCTCACACAAGTTTCTCCTAAGCAACTTCTTGCTAAGTGGTTCATTCCTATAGCATTTTCATAATGGTAAGGTTAGGAGTGTGAAAAGTTCTTGGAGGATGGGGGAAAGGTTGGAGGATGGCAAAAGGAATGAAAGAGTCTCTCTTTGACCATACAATATTCTTCAACTGATAAAGTGGATTTTGGTATCTTTTTAAACCAACAGATAAGCATTTTCTGAATTTAGCAGTAAGGCATGGGATTGTGGCACTTGACAATGCAATTACTAGTTTCTTAATTTATGAGACAGAAAATCTTTGTTTAGCTCATTGCACATAAAGTAAGGTTGCCCTTGAGTGACTTTAATTATGTACCCATCTCTTTACCAAGTGGTAAATATCCTGTAAATATCCTCAGTTGTGTGTAGTTTGAACTCCAAAGGGCTGTACCTCTGTGAAAAAATGAGCCAGGAAAATACTTCACTGACCAGCACAGGGATTTTGTGTCTACCAGAGCTATATCTGGGACCAAAAGTTTCCCTGATAATTTATATTCACAGGCCTCCACTTCATGAGTTTGAGGTTAACTATTTTTATATCTCTATAGTCTTAAAAATGGATGAGAAATTATGTTAAATATTGGTCTTGGATTTGTGGTACACCAGGGTTGCCTTATAGAAGTATAGGCATACTTTGGAGATATTAAGAGTTTGAGTCAGACCACTACAGTAAAGCCAATATCACAATCAAGCAAGTTAAATGAAATTTTTGGTTTTCCAGTGCATATCAAAGTTTTATTTATACTATATTATATTTGATGAGTGTGCAATAGCACTATGTCTTTAAAAAACAATGCACATTCTTAATTTAAAAATACTTTTTTGCTAAAAAAAAAAAGCTAACCATCACTTGAGCTTTCAGTAAGTCATAATCTTTTTGGTGGTGGAAGGTCTTTGCAGGTGAAAGGACTGATCAGGGTGGTGGCTGCTGAAGTTTTGGGTGGCTATGGCTATGGCAATTTCTTAAAATAGGAGAACATGAACTATGTTGCATCAATGGGCTATTTTCATGAACGATTTCTCTAGCATAAAATGCTATTTGTTAGAATTTTACCCACAGAAGAACTTCTTTCAAAATTGGAGTCAGTCTTGTCAAAGACTGCCACTGCTTTATCAACTAAGTTTATGGAATATTCCAAATCTTTGTTGTCATTTCAACAATTTTCACAGCATCTTCATAGATTCTGTCTCAAGAAACCACTTTCTTTTGTTTATCCACAAGAAGCAATTCCTCCTCCAGTCAAGTCTGACCGTGAGATTGCAACAATGCAGTCACACCTTTAGGCTCTGCTTCTGATTCTAGTTCTCTTCGTATTTCCTACCATATCTGTAGTTACTTCCTCCACTGTGGTCTTGAACCTCTCAAAATCATCCATGAAGGCTAGAATCAACTTCTTCCAAAGTCTTGTTAAAGTTGATATTTTGACCTCTTCCCATGAACTAGAAATGTGCCTTAATGGTGTGTAGAATGGTGAATCCTTTCAGAGGTAATTTACTTTGCAGAGATCCATCAGAAGAATCATTATTTATGGCAGTTACAGCCTTATGGACTGTATTTCTTTAATAATAAGACTTGAAAGTAGAAATTGCTCCTTGACCTGCAAGCTTCAGAATAAATGTTATGTGAGCAGTCATGGAAACAACATTCATCTCATTGTACATCTCCATCAGATCTCTGGGGTGACCAGGTGTATAGTCAATAAGCAATAATATTTGAAATGGATCATTTTTTTCTGGGCAGTAAGTCTCCACAGTGGGCTTAAAATATTTAGTAAACCGTGTTGTAAACAGATGTGGTGTCATCCAGGCTTTGTTGTTCCACTTAGAGAGGACAGACAGAGTAGACTCAGCATAATCCCTAAGGGCCTTAGGATGTTCAGAATGATAAATGAGCACCGATTTTAACTTAAAGTTACCAGCTGTGTTAGCCCCTAAGAAGAGAGTCAGCCTGTTCTTTCAAGCTTTGAAACCAGGCACTGACGTCTCTCCTGTAGGTATGAAAGTTCTAGATGGCATCTTCTTCCAAGAGAAGTCTGTTTCATCTACACTGAGAATCTGTTGTTCAGTGTAGTCCCTTTCATGAATTATCTTCTAGATAACTTGCTGCAGCTTCTCCATGAGCTCTTACTATTTCGCCTTGAACTTTTTTTGTTGTGGAGATGACTTCCTTCTTTAAACCTCAAGAACCAACATTGGCTGGCTTCAAACTTTTCTTCTGTAGCTTCCTCACCTCTCCTAGTTTTCACAGAATTGTAAAGAGTTATATCCTTGCTCTGGATTAGGCTTTGGTTTAAGGGAATGTTGTGGCTGGTTTGATTTTCTATCCAGACCACAAAAACTTTAGTGGACATTGGGATGGGGACATTTTCTTGTACAGGAGACACAAATCAGAAACCATAGAGGAAAGATAGATAAATTCAAGCTTTATTAAAATGAAAAACTTTTGTGAAAAAAAATATGTAAACAATGAAAGAAGAAAAAAATAGTCTGAGGTAGAAACTTACACCCTATATAAAAAGGAATCTCATAACTTAATAAGAAAATGAAAGTCAGGGGCACCTGGGTGGCTCAGTGTGTTAAGCCTCTGCCTTCAGCTCAGGTCATGATCTCAGGGTCCTGGGATCCAGCCCCACATCAGGCTCTGTGCTCAGCAGGGAGCCTGCTTCCCCCTCTCTCTCTGCTTGCCTCTGCCTACTTGTGATCTCTCTCTGTCAAATAAATAAATAAAATCTTAAAAAAAAAAAGAAAATAAAATGAAAGTCAATCCAATTGTAAAAAATATGAACAGTTTACATAGGAGGCAATATAAGTTGTTGATAAACATATGAAAAGATGCTCCAGTTTATAAGTAATCAAGAAGTCACAAACAACAACAACAACAGTTGCCAAAGATGTCAGGAAACAAGAACATTTATGCATGTGGGTGGGGCATATGTTGGAACCACCACTGTGGAGAGAAATTTGGCAATATCTAATAATGCTGAAGATGTACAGACCATCTTTCTCACCTGTCCACAGAAGGTGGGTAGTTGGTAAATACCAACTGACCAACTAACTTAGTCTGAGAAATTAAAAAAAAAAAAATAGATATTTACATTGAGACAAGTGGAAAAATTGTTGTTGTTGTTTTTTTAATAATTTAAGTACCTGCTATGCCTGCAACAAGAAGAGAAAGACAACTCATTAAAATTAGGTATTTCAAAATAAATGAGCATGAGAAGAACTTCTTTGGAAGTGAAGGCACTGCTATGTAGTCATTTGCATTTAACAACTAAAGATGACAAAATTTAGAGGCACAAGGAGAGGAGCCAAGTAGCTTATGAGCTCACTATGGGAAGGCAAACTAAATTGGCTCCAAAACTGTCTTACTCAGCAATAAAATTTATTCAAAGGTGCAATATTGAAGTCAGATTCTCCAGTGAAGACTAATCATACGGTTCTTGAGCTTTTAGCCACAGATGAAACTTTCAAATGCTTAAATGTATTTGTAGCTATTGGATTTCCTGAATCAAAAAACAAAAAACAAACAAAAAACCACACACAAAAAAACACAACTTCTGTTTCTGTTGTAGGTTTTTAAAAAAATAATTGATTCCTAAGCATCTTGTTTTTCTTGAACTGACTCTGGTACAAAAAGTTTGTTCATTGCTGCCTTAAGTGTAACTGTTTAATTATGAACAAAGGCTTAAAGAGGGGATTCACCTAAATGAGCAATGTTGGAGACAATGGGAAATAGTTTTAAAAAGCAGTGGACTTGGGGCGCCTGGGTGGCTCAGTTGGTTAAACGACTGCCTTCAGCTCAGGTCAGGTCAGGTCATGATCCTGGAGTCCCGGGACCCCGCATCAGGCTCCCAGCTCCACGGGGAGTCTGCTTCTCCCTCTGACCTTCTCCTCGCTCATGCTCTCTCTCACTGTCTCTCTCTCTGTCAAATAAATAAAATATTTAAAAAATATATAAAAATAATATATATAAATATATAATATATAAATATATATTTTATATGTAAATATATAATATATATATATAAAATAAAAAAATAAAATATAAAAAAAAAAAGCAGTGGACTTTTTCCCACTGGAAAGCATCTACCCAGTACTATCCTGCAGGCTGCCATTGATTTGCCTCTTTATAAGACCAATCATTATAGGGGCGCCTGAGTGGCTCATGACCTGCCTTTGGCTCAGGTCATGATCTCAGGGTCCTGGGATCAAGCGTTGTGTTCTCTGCTTGGCGGGGAGCCTGTTTCCCCTTCTCTCTCTGTCTACTTGTGATCTCTCTGTCAAATAAATAAATAAAATCCCTTAAAAAAAAAAAAAAGACCAATCATTATAGGCACACAGGAAAAAAAAACCTGCCCCAGGGATTTTAAGAAATGACCAAAGAGAGATTATTTGTTCTGCCACTCCTGAACCTGTGCATATGTATACCTTGGGACGAATGCAACTTTGGTCTGTGTGGCTAGCTGGAGATTTTTTGGTAGGTTTCACATTCAGTAGGGAACACACAGTCCCAGGGTAAGGGCAGACACAAACATTGAGGAGCCCCCCCCACCCCACCAAAGCCTTATTTCATCTGGTAAGCAGTTTTAAAGGGTTAAATAAGGAAATAATGAGTGAGGTGGGTTTATGAGTGGGCTTGCCCAGGGTTTATTGTTTACTTTGTTTGCCTATATTGCTCCTTTGGCCAGCAGTTTCTGGGTTGGGGGGTTGGGGTGGGATGTAGCATGGTGTGGTTCTCAGCCTGGTGACCAAAGAAAATGATTACCCTATCCTGGCCTAAATTAAATGGGGTTGAGGTTTTGGAGTGACAGCAAGGTGACAGCTGCCCTTTCAGACCTGGGTTTTCAGAGAGGACAAGAGGAGATAATGAGGAAAAGGGAACCTTATTATTATAGTCATGTCAGACTTGGGGACAGGGAGGGAGATATTCATGGGCTTCTGAAAAGAAAGCATGTGTCAAGTCAGGGTTTTCAGGCTGATAGCAAAGAGAGGCACATTTTCATAATATTAAAAGAGCCCTAGTGCCATATAAGGCACCTTTGATGATTGCTTCGTCAGGGGTAGCTGCTTTGGACACTGGATGTGCACAGGTACACCTTAGCACAAAAGGGCCCCTGGTGGGCATTCTAAGAGAGGAGAGTAATGTGCCCTTTTAAGCCCTCACCATCTGGTAATACTTTACAAATCCTTCCTGGTCTTACCAGCTCCTGCTGCCTCAAAGTGCCTTTCCATCCAAAATGCCACGAATGTCCTGAGCCCTCTGAACACACTCTAGGTGGATATTGACTGTTCCTTCTTACCAGTAGCTCTAGGATTTGCCTCCAGGTTGTGATATCAGAGCATATTAGAGCTGCAGTCTGTGGTCCAAGGAAGAATTTTGCAAACGAGAAAGTAAGGCCCAGATAGGTGAAGCAACTTGCTAGTCACTGGAAGAGCTAGCTTCCAAACTAGCTGCAGACTCACTCAGTCTTGTGCTGGGTCTGTCCTCCAGTGTCTAGGGATAAAGGGTATCCTGAATCTGGAGAAATCTTTCAGGAAAAGGGCAAATTCCTGTCCTCCCGGTCGGGTGCTCATATCCTCCACTGTCTCCACCCCCTTGCAATGCCCCAAGCCACTTCCAATTTGTTAGAGTATGCCAACAACTTTAAACCCCACATGGCAAGAGATCTAGAAAATCCTGGGGCCACGAAGAAGTCCTAGGCAGGAACAAAACCAAGTGCCTGCAGACCCAGCACTTCAGGTAGTGAAGTTCCATCTCTGTGCAGTTTAATTACAAAATACTCTGTGAGACTAGAGTATAGGGAGGGGTTATTCCTCCTTTTAAAGAGCCAGTTTCCCCCCTCTTGCTTGGTGCCCCCCAGGCATGTCAGGTTATGAACACTTGCAGGCAAAAGGACCTCTAAGTGTATGACAGGAGAATGCTCTTGGACTTCACAAACATTTTCACTGGTGAAGCTAGGAATTCTTAGAAAGGCAGCCTAGCGCAGGGTCTGAATGGAGTTTCTTCCTGAAAGTGCTGGTTCTCATGTTTGTTTTTAGTGTTTGTTTATAAAATTTGCAAATTTTATGTGTTTTCAACTTTTAAAAAATGCATTATAATGGCCTTTAGAGGCCTTCAGTAGAGTGAGTGTGTGTGTGTGTGTGTGTGTGTGTGTGTGTGTGTGTGTGTGTGTGTTCCTTTAAAAGGCATGTCTCTGAAAGACAGCGTTTTGCTAATTAAAGCCAGAGAACACACTGGAGGGAGTGGCTGCAGGGCTCCATGCATGGGTTGAGGAATTGGTTTTATATTCCGGGATTCTCCGTCTCCCTCTCCCTCTACTGTCCAGATGAGGAAGGAAAAGAAGTGGGAGATTATTTACGTACTTGCCTCGTGAAGAGGTACACATGGCATGTGAGAATGAAATTATCTATAGATACCTTCAGTCATCATAAGTTAAAAAGCTAATACCCCTATATCCAACAATTGAGACATTTTGGTTAGAAGAAAGATACAATTTTTATAGGTAATTGCATTAGAAACATTTTTTTACAGGTTGTACCTGCTCATGCCATTTTATTTCCCACTGCTTCCTAGTGTTGGCCCTTGGGTTCTCTTGGTCAGGCCCCTTTGCTATCCACTTCTGCAATGTGCTTGTTCCTTCCCCTCTCTGACTTGCTTCAGGCCTCTCCCTTTTGCCTGGAATGAGCACCCCATCCTCTTTCTCCCTTTGCCTCTGGCCCAGCCAAGCCTTGCCTTGGCTCCAACCTGTTTCCCAGCTCATTTTCCCCCGTTGGATGCTCTTTTAGCTAACTCTGTCCTTGCATATAATCTGAGCCCCTCGTTACAGTAAACAGCTACTGGCTGCTGTTCTATTTGCCTGATGTTTCTTTCCCTCTTCTCCTGATGATGTCACCTCCTCCTTTGGGAGAACCGTACATCCCCATTCTGTATAGTTTCCATGATGTACATTCCAAGAATCCTCCTTTCTAACACTTATTACACTTTTTCAGCGGTCTCTCAAGAGATTGAAAGCTACTCAAGAGGGAGAGACTGCCTGCAGGGCTTACCACTGTGCCCTCCATGCCTCTCTTGCTTCCTAGCTCATAGTAGGAGCCCAAGGAATGCTTAGAGAAGGCAATGAATAACCAGAAGTCAGAGCATCTTGACTAGCAGAAGCAGCAAAATGCCATATTCAGATAATTCAGGGAAAATGGCACTTTTGCACAGACAAGTCAGTACTGTTCTCATCTGCACATGTCAAAATTTTTCTACTCTATGCTTCATTTTGACCGTAATGATTAGGTCAGAATGAGACCTTCAGAGCTGAACCTCTTTGTAGACCAGATATCTAGGAGGAAGCCACAGTAGGGATGCTGGGCAGAGATTCTGTAGGAAACATAGAGAAATGCAAGGATGTTAGGGTTGCAGACAAGGGGAGAGAGGTCAGGGTGAGGAGGTATAGGTAAGCGGACAGTCCTGTTGTGCTCTGCAAGGGGAGTCTTGAGACATTTGGAAATGTCTAACCTGAACCTTCAAGCCACAGTGAGACCACTCTCCGGCCCCTCTCTCAGTTGGATAACTTTTTGTTTACATTTTTTGCATAATTATGCATTTCTAGTTAAGGCGCTGGAATGCCAAGGGCTTCTCTTCTCCCCTTTGTTTCCCTGGGGGTTTATTTGGAAGAGCTATGAATAGCAGGATAGGCTTCTCTCTCCTGACCTTCCTCTACTTGATTTCCACACTAGAGTGGCCAATTCAATCTTTATCTGAAAACATCTCCACTCTTTGGGATGAAGTCTCAATTCAGCATAAACCCAAGAAAAGCCAAGCCAAAAAAGGAATAGTCAGAAAAATCACAGATCATATGCCCTTTTAGGGATTAATTACTGACCCTGAGCTAAAATACAAATCATCTCAGTGTCCCCCAGAACTCCTGTGGGTCCCCATTTCGTCTCCTTCCACTTCTACCCACCTCCTTCAGGTCCTCAGAACCTTCATGATGGTTCTAATTTTTCTCTTAAGGGATGGAAAAAAATAATGTATTGCTTCTCAAGGGTACTTGGAATTTAGCAAGGGATAAATCCATAAGCCAAAGGAATGAGTCTCAAGGTGTAGGATTTAGGTATCAGAGTGGATTTTTCTGGGGTAAGAAACTGTTTTAAAGTTTCTGAAGTCTTGCCATTTAGGTTCCTGCCAGTCAACCTATTCTTAAGGCAGTGCTTCCTTATAAGATATTGTTATATGTGATTTTTGTTATTTCTTAAGCATCCTTCCCAACCCTAGCACACTATATCCAGCAGTTTAGGACAGTGAAATCCTATTTCTCCAGGAAATAAAATATGCCCTGAAAGTTTCAGGCCTTTTCTTTAAATTTTACTACATAGGAATTGTGTAGATAAGAGACTATTTCTTTTTCATGTTCAAGTTCCCAGTGCCTAGCACAGAGCCCAGCACATAGGTGCTTAGTAAATTGAATGTAAGTTGACTCTAATCACACTGGTATAACTAGCCCTTGTTCAGTTTAGAACAGATGCTGTATTTGCTGGAGATCTGTAAAAGCGAAACAGAATGGTGTTGATTCTTTATTAGTTTGTTTTCTCTTGAAAGCAAGCAACAGAATGCCTGCCTAAAAGTTGCTTACATAGAGGGGTTTATTTTCCTTTTCACCCAGCAAGAAGTCCAGAAGTAGGATTTGTTCTGAAGCTGATGAGGACATCAAAGAGCCAGACCTTTCCATTTTTCCACTACTTATTCCTCATTTGGTCAGATGTATCTTCTCTTATGGTCACAATACAGCTGCCATAGCTCCAAGTGCTACCTTCTCAGCAGCTGCATTTGATCAGTGTGATCCATCCTAATCTCTCTCTTACTGGGGAGGAAATCTTCCCCAGAAAACTCAGTATACTTCCTCTTATACCTGATTGCCCCAAAGTAGATCACAGAGTCCCTCTACGCTAATCACAGTGTAGGGGAATGAAATCACCTTCAGGGGCTGCCGCAATCTCAGTCTTTCTGACCGGGGTGAGTGGTTGCTCTTTTCTGACTGCCTTGGCCCCAGTACCTGAGCCCTGTGGACAGAGGGGGAATGCTTCTCTGGTAAACGACTAAGAGTGTGGGCCCAGACTCAGTCATAGCAATATTCCTCTCATGTTTTTTTCTGCAGATGTAAACCCAAGTTGGCTACTTCTTAAGGTAGATAGCCCCTTACTATAGAAGGAGGAGACTTTAAGAAACCCAAGGCTGTACTATTATTTTGGTCAAGGCCTTCTTAGAATATACAGGAAGAGTTGAATGATCCTGCCACAAAGCGATTTTATTGTAAAGGAAATTGTCTTATAAAAATGTTTTCATAAGGTTAAATATCCTACTCAAATTTACTTTTCCTCTTTTTTTAAAAAAAAAAGATTTTATTTATTTATTTGACAGGCAGACATCACAAGTGGGCAGAGAGGCAGACAGAGAGAGAGGGGAAGGCAGGCTCCCTGCTGAGCAGAGAGCCCGACTCAGGGCTTGATCCCAGGACCCTGAGACGAAGGCAGAGGCTTTAACCTACTGAGCCACCCAGGTGCACCTTTACTTTTCCTCTTAAAAGAGAAACATCGCAAACTTTACCATGAACTATACTTAATCCATTTGCATGGGAGTACCTGACATTTTGACTGATAACAGATCTTTAATATTTGAGCTTACTGTTTTTGCAGTGTCATTTTTTAAAAAAAATCCTGTTCTAAATTCGATAGGTGGGTGTGAATGGGAAAAACATTCACTATTTTGGTTTGCTTGGGCTGGGAGGGAAGCATAGGAATCCAAGTTTCAAAGTCTGATTTAGAATGTAACTCAAGACCTGTGAGGCCACTGAGAAAACCACACTCTCTCTTATTTCTGTGTGTTGCTAAAAGTTGTGGAAGGAAAGGAACATGGTACTGTGCATGCATGTAACGAAAGAATCTGACCTAGACACTGAGGACCAGGAAGACTTCCTCCAGAAGTGATACCTGAGATGATAGCTAAAGGAAGTAAAGTAGTTGAACAGGTAATGGGTGGGGTGAGGAGGAAAGAGGACATTGCTGGCAGAATAAACAGGACGTGTGGATGTCCTATGGTAGGAGAGGGCAGAGTGGTTCTCCAGGAACTATATAAGGCCTGGGTGGCTGCAGTGCTGGATTGAGAATAGAGAAGTAGGAGATGAGGCTGCAGAGGAGAGCAGGAATCAGACCATGCAGAGCAATTTCTGGTGTCTCTTCTTTTAAGGATATTAATCCTATCAGATCAGGACTCCACCCATATGATTTCATTTAAATTTAATTACCTTCTTCCTCATACACCCTATCTCCAAATATAGTCACACCTGGGGTTAGGGCTTCAATGTATGAATTTGGGTGGTGGGACACAATTCGGTCTATAACAGCCAGTAAGGGAATCCATATGAAAATATTTGGTCAGTGGGTTTTCAGGGTGGTTCTAGGCCTAAAATCCAATTCTGAATCATTTCCTGTGTGCTGAGCATGAATTTTGCTCTGGGATGTCAAAATGAGTAAGGTTCTGTTATTAATCACCGCACTTGAGGTCATCTTGAGTAAGGCTAGATTTGAATGGGAGGTAATGAAATGGCTGAGGTGACCCAAGTATCCAGTGTGGAGCTGGAAAAATGTCCCAGTGGGAAAGGAATTCTCAGATATAACTGGGAGGTGACTGGATGCCAGTCAGTGCAGAATGGGGGCCAGAGTTAGTTTATTTCGTAATTGAAGAAAGAGGCAACATAAGAAGGTTCGAAGACCCGAGGACAGCTGAATGAGAATGGTTTGATTTCTTTGCTTCTATGACTGTTTTTTATATTTGCTGGAATGTACAGTTTATAGGAGTTATGTCGTCTTGGCCGTGGTATGCATTTGCTGTTCCTTCTCTTTTATGCATAAGATATATCTATGGAAAGGAGTTCCTGGTATAAAAAAGTGATGTGAATATTGCGGAGTAATTATTCTGAGCCAGAGGAAGAGGCTAATTAACCTTCTAAGAGTGACCTCTCTCAGTTATGGGACTAATAGCTATTAGTCATAAAACGTCTCTGGAGAGAGCCAGTGATTGATGTCCCCAGAGGTAAAAGCCATGCAGAATCAGAGAGCTGGCCCTGGATGTAACCTTGAGACCATGGAGGGCAGCCACCTCCTCTGGCAGCTAGGGACTGTAAATTCAAGAGGGATTTGTGTTCAAGTCAGAGTCACACCAGTCACAGGCAGAGCAGTGACTAGGTTCCAGTCCCTGCTCTTTATTCCAGACTCTTTCTACCTGTATCAGGTAACTGCACAGGGGCTCAGAAATCCCCAAATACGAGACTTCCTTCTTCCAACAGCCTTTTAAAACCTGGGGGTTTGGAGATTTTCATTCCCTCTTCCAAGTAACATAATGATAAAACTCAAAGGTTGAACAACCTTGTGAAGGTAGAAAGAGAGAAAGTACAAATGGAAAAAGGATCATAGTAAGTCAAGATTGCTATAAGTAAACTTGGGCTTCAAATGAAATCAGGCACAATCATCATCCAATTAAATCTGCCTTTAGGACAGTGCTTCACTCTACATATATAGTAGGGTGTGTGTGTGTGTGTGTGTATAGATATACTCTATATACTCTTAAAAATATGGAATTAGTTCAAGATTCTAAGACAAATAGACACATGGAATGGAATGGTAATCTCAGAGAGAGAGAGAGATTGCAGACCCTATGTCAGATACTTGACCTATGAAAATGGTGGCTAATCCAAATCAATAGAAAAGACAAGATTGTTTAGTGGTGATGCTAGGAAATCTGGGTCACTACATTAAAAAAATAAAAAAACAAAAATAATAAATAAATAAATAAATAAATAAAACAGGATCAATACTTTATACTAAAGGAAGACTTCAGCTACATCAAAGATCTAAATATGAAAGCCAAACCACACAGCTAGTAAAGTAAACCACAGAAGAATATTTTTTGTGGCTCAGGATGAAGGGGACTGTAAAAAGACCCAAAACCTTCAACCACAGTGGTGAGAGATGGATGGCAGATTGAGGGAAGGATTATCATCATCAACAAAATTTAATTGACACTGGGTTTATATGGCGCATATACAAAGATTACTGCAAATCAATAAGAAAAAGATTAAAAAAATTCAATAGAAAAATGGACAAGGTATAAAAAGTCCAAATGGCTGGCATATATGTAAAGACATGATAAAATGAATAGTAGTCAGGGAAATGCATATTAAAGCAGCCATGATATACTACTTTATTCCCATCAAATCATAAGTTAGAAATGTGATAATGTGAATGAAGCATGGAGGGAAGTATATGGTGACAAACTTTTGTGTCCTGGTAGGAATATAGCCCAGTTCAGACATTCTGGAGAACAGTGTTCCGGTGCTTAGTCAGTTAATGTGTATGTATCTTTTTGCAGTAACACCACTCTTGAGAAATTCTCACACAGGTCCTTAAGAGTATAGATACACGTGTATCATTGCAGTTGTTGGGGTGGTGGGGAGTTGAGAGGCAAATTAGGAGTCCATAACCAGTGAAATCGATAAGCAAAGAGTAGTGAATTATGGAATTACTTTATGTAGTTAGAAGCAACAAACTAGATACACAAACAAATGCTAAAATAATTAACGATGAATGCAAAGATAAGGAAAAGAACAAAGTTTTTCTTAGCAATATAATTTAACTAAAGTGAAAATATACACCTGTATAGAATATCAGACAATTTACAAGGAAACAGTTTCAAATATAGGTATCAAACCCATTCAGCGTATAGCTTAATGTGGGAATGGGGATGGGTAGTTATTAAAGACTACCTAGAATGCATTTTAAAATGAAACAAGAGTGGAACAGTGCATGATTAATGGGGATAATATGCCATGAAATGGGGCTGATGATTCAACCAGCGCTCAGTATCTAAGGTCCAATACAAATATGTAAAATAAAAATATATAATAAAAACAACCAGTGAAAGATCTCAGATGTTCACTTTAAGGACTGCAGAAAAGGGAAATATTTGATGACAGATTTATTTAATGCCCCCTCTCCTTGGTTGTTTGTTTCTTATTAGTAATAATTTGGAAAAAAAATTCTAATATGGAAGACAGCAATTTCTAGCTCTCTTCTAGTATGGTTTATTCCTTCTTTTATAGTAAAAGTGCCCGTTATTATGGAGTTATTATTATAGAACATGAGGTTATCTGAAATAAAAATGACATTCAAAGACCCCCTTGCAGTTAGGGAGCCATGAGTTTAAGTTCTGGTCTGTGAGATGTGAGGAGAATGGTATCTCTCTCTCATCAGCTGTACACAAGGATTTTTTTAAAACTCTGCATCCCATTCACTAACATCTAGCATTATCCATCTGTCTGGCTTTTTCAAGTCCTAAGATGTGTAGATCCGGACACAGACCAGTTCCTTAACTTTAATCAACAGTAAGCCTTTTTCAGCATCATAAATAGCACATATACACTTCACAACATCAAAAATACCATAAATATGGCAAAACCAAAATTCACAGACTGATTAGAATGCATCCCTAGTGTGGGTTACCTCTACAGAGATAGGGCAGGAGGAGGAGAAAAGAGCCACAACAGGCTTGTCCTAGGGGACCAGTTCATGGCACTTGGTCTAAAGGCACCAAAGTTGTAATTCCAGTTTGGATACTCATTCCCACTGGACCCTAAGCAGGTCAGTTCACTTCAGTCAGCAAATGAAGAGACTAATAACACCCTCTCCTTGGGGTAATGAGAAGTAAAGTCTGTGAAGCACTTTGAAAGGAATGCTGCTGTTGCAGTGTGCAGAGAGGGAAGCACTCAGAAACAGAGGCCTTGGGCTTAGCAGGGACAGAAAAGGTCAGCATATCCCAGCCCGTGCACTGATCTAATTAATCAATGGGCAACCCTCCCACTGGCCAAAATCAGATGTCTGTCTCTCTATATAATGTCTAGAAAGTACAGATGAATATGAAAGAGAGAGATTAAAAGGCTGCTTTGAGTGTATATGTCTGTGTGCACCTGTGTGTATGCACACAAATGAATGTATGACCACTGTTATAGACTTGTAATATAGTCAAAATCTACCTCTTTAGGGAAATCTTCTGGGGCACCTGGGTGGTTCAGTTAGTTAAGCGTCTGCCTTTGGCTCAGGTCATAATTCCAGGGCCCTGGGATTGAGTCCTACAGGCTCAGGCTCCTTTCTCAGTGGGGAGTCTGCTTCTCCTTCTATCCCTATCCCCTGGTTGTGAGAGAGAGATATATATATACACATATATATGTACATATATATATGTGTATATATATATATATCAAGGACATGTATATAATTATATATATATATATCAAATAAATAAATAAAATCTTTTAAAAAAGAAGAAATTTAAGAAACCTTTTGGATTTTTGCCTACCCTTGAAACACTCAGGACAGCAGGTAGCATTGTGTTATGCCATAATAACAATAAGCTCTAATAAAAGCATAGCTATTTCAACTTTGTACATAACCCCTGCCAGAGACAACAGTCTCTTCAAGTTTATGTGATCATCCAGTGCTTTCTGGACATTTTACATTCCTGTTTTTCTTACTATACAGTTCCATAGCCTTGCCTTATTATTTTATTTTCTGTGGGCCAGAAACATTTAATGGACTACTGGAGACTTCTTTTTTTTCACTTTCACTTCTTCTTCTTTTTTTAATCATAACTTAAATTCTGGGTTTCCTACAATTCTAGTGTCTGTGCTTTTCAGGACAAACTGCCAGGGTTTTCTTCTCCAGGTGAAAAGCATATCTTTCTTTTACCTTTGCACATGAAGAGATTTGCCAAAGCTATTCTCTAGACAGAAAAAATTGAAGTCATGTGCAATCTGTTCCAAGGGACATATTCTATATCTTGTTAGCAGAATGACCTTTTTTCCTACAGAAAAAAACTGAATCCAAAGACATTCTGGCTTCATTCAAAGCATTTGCAAAAGGGAGACATTTATTATAGTTCTGTAGTTCTGCAGTATTGAGCAAAGTGCTTTAGTGTTCATATGCTTGTGGGTATAGTCCTATGAGCTCTTAGAGGAAACTAAGTATAAAAATACAAGTAACATGAAAGTGCATTGTAACATTAGCTGTCCCCAAAGTAAGGTTAAATTTGCAAAGTATGCAAATGAGGATGTTGATCACTAGTTGTACCAGGAGTTACTGAATCTTAGTGGAAGACAGCTAACTTGTGATAAACTGAATGTTCTAAATATGGTTTTTTCCTATATTTTAAAAATGCCTTTCTTACTGACAGAGCAAGCAAAACCAGTTCACTCATATCGCAAACATTTTTTTGGAAAAGTACTTTATACCAGATCGGGAACTTCAGCGTGGAAACAAAAACTCTGTGAAAGGATCAAGTAGAAATTATAGAACTATAAAACTACAGTATCAGAAGAGAAGAATTCCTTCAATGTTTTTAACTACAAGACTACACAGATGAAGAAAGAATCAGTGAATTTGAAGACAAGTTGATAGAATGATCCAAACTAACCACAAAGAGGGAAAAAAATGAAAAAATAACCCCACCACTGAATAGAATGTTTTAGATATGTGAAACCCTACCAAAAGTTGTCACAGAAAGATAAGAAAGAGAGAAATGAGGCAGAAGAAACACTTGTAGATTTAATGGCTAAAAATTGTCCAAAGTTGATGGAAGACATTGACCCATAAATCAAAGAGTCTCTCAAAACCCTTCAAGAATTCCCTATTACCTCTAGAATAAATCCCAAGTTAATAGAGTAAAAAAGTACATATGATCTGGCTTCTGCCTCCTTTTTCAACCTTCTTTTTCTGCAGATTTTTTTTTTTTTTTTGACTGTGTTACTTCAGGTAATCTTTTATTTCTTCTTCCATACTTTCTCCTTGCTGGCACCTCTGGATATTCAGATTTTAGTTCACATGTCAACTTCTCAGAGAGATCTTGTCTATTGTCTTCAAAGTTGTCCAATCCCATCCCCTATTCTCACCTTCCTATTACTGTCTAATTATTTTAGGGTTGTGCTAAAGCAAATATAATTATTTGAACTTGTTTTAATTTTTTTTCTGACTTCATTATTTTATTTCTTACACTAGAATGTAAGCATTCTGAAAGCAGGAAGTATGTATTTCTCATCCAAGAGCATAATCTCATTCTTTTGAAAGGTATCTGGTACATAATGGGAGTTAAACATATGTATATATACACATTATACATAAAATGTGTGTGGGTGGGTGGGTGCATGTATGTGTAAAAGAAACACTGATGGTTTCAGGAATTATTGGGCTCTGCCAAGACTCTGAGTAGCTCAGCTCACATTTACTGATACAGTTCACTCTTCCATCTGATCTTCACTTCCTCCTTCTGCTTCTCATGTTAATGGAGTAAAAGAACATGTTTTCACAATATTATTACCAAAGACACATAAATTTATCCTATCCACATAGATGCTCATCAAAGTCAAACAGAAAAGGGAATAGGAAGCTGAGGTTGTGTGGTTAACTTGTTTTAGACTTACTGCCTGACTGATGACTGACTCAGACTTCTCTCTTTGATTCAGAGCTGACTTTCCCAGAACTGACTTTTTCAGTCTTTTGTTATTGGCCACTTTTTCTACTTAGAGCTGAGTTTGGACCAAAAAAGGAAAAATATGACCATTTAAATAAAGTAGTATACATTTGAATAGGTCTCTTAATTTTTATAAGTATTTTATCTGTATTAACTCTATTCTTCTAGCATCCATATAATAAAAGATAAATAGGCCAATTTAAAAATAAAAATATTTCTTTCAAATTTAGAAAACTTAGGTTTAGAGAGTTTACGTAACCTTTCTAAGATCAATAGGAAAATATCTAAGTTCCAGGTATTTAAAATTATCTCAACTTTTTTTTTTTTTTGCCAATATTCATCCTAATGACAAGACACATTTTTAAATTTTTTTAGAGTGAGAGAGAGAATGTGTGCATACATTAGCATGGGTGAAGAGGCAGAGGGTGAGGGAGAAAGAGAATCTCAGGCAGGCTCCACAATCAGCAGGGAGCCTGATGCAGGACTCAGTCTCAGGACCTGAGATCATGACCTGAGCCGAATTCAAGAGTCAGACACTCCACCAGCTGAGCTACCCAGGTGCCTCTGCAATTCAACCTCTGAGTCTTGGGTTATCTCCTATTAAGGTTTTGTACTCAAAGATAGGGCCTTTGCAAATCAGGGCATTTAACATCTCTGATGGGGAAAGATGGAAATAGCCAGAAATTATCTTACCACAAAGTCAGAACTAAGACCTTAACATTCTTGAAATTCATATCTGTTCCTTACTTCTAATATGGGTAATTTACAGCCTTGTTATCTTGCTTTCTTCCAGAAACCAAAATGCTAGACAGTTATACCTGTTGTATCTTACTTTATGCTCATCAGATGTATTAGTGTTTTTAACCAGCAGCCATTCATTTGGCATATATAAGAGAAAATAATTCTGAAGTCCTCTATGAAAGGGCAGAGTTGAAGAAGGCATGTTGATGAAGGACTTGCTTCAGATACCATCTTAGTAGTTCTGTTTAAATATGTCTTAATATTTCTAAAACCTTCATCATTGTCATTATGAAACTATCACCTCCAACATGAAACTTAGTTCTCTAATTTGCTCACCTAGCAACTTCGTGTCTTCACCAAGATTTCATTTTATAAAGGATGACAGGAAATCTCCTTGGTTATGGCTTCAAGGAGTAATGATGTAGCTAGATAACATGGCATTGTCCCAGTTCATGCTCTAAACCCAGCCCGACTTTTTTCCTGGGTGAGATCCAGCCAAGTGCCTTGTCTAATGAGAACAGTGCTGGGAACATGAAAAGGAAATAGTAGAAACAGCCTCCAATTACAAACCAGTAGGAGACATAATTTAATACATGTAATGTGAAGACATTCATTCAAAAATCACTTACTATTTGCCAATTCCATACCTAGCCCTGGGCCAGATTCTAGAGCTATAAATATTAATAAAACTGTCTTCACTCAAGGAGTTCATAGTCAGGAAGACCTTCTCAAACTACCCAAACCCTATAAGTAGATCTTTAACTACAGAGTGCTTAATGAAAGTCTTTTGAAGCCTGTAAAAATGCTAGGCAAATATTAAGGCATTTTAAATTCCATAATGAATGGAAAACAACCATAAACACTTTTTAAAAATCTATTTATCAAACACTTATTTTGTGGTCTTTTATCCTCAATCCTTTTTTCCCCTTAATCCTTTTAAAAGAGGTTTCAGATTCCTAAGATCCTATGAGGTTCTACCCAGTGGACGGATGGCCAGCTTGCATTGTTGGAGTAATACCAGAGACTAGCATACAGTTTCTGGATCATAACACACATGCAGTTTTTGTTGAATGATGAAAGGAAGGCATGACTTGAGTAAGAGACAGATGGGATGGATTAAAGGAAGGCAGAATATGGCCATGGAGTTTTTTTGAGTGCAGAGTTCTTCCTGCTCTCTTGGGACCATAATCTCATGAAAACAAGTGAAGCCCCATTATGATTACTCCAAATGTTTTAGGTATCAAGCAGAGACCTTATGCTATACAGTGGAAGCTTAATAACCCTTCAGAACTGGTAAAAGACAACTTTTTCATCTGATCTTCTTTTAGGGGAAATACCTCTGATATTTTCTTTCTTATTGTTGTTGTGTCCTAGATGTCTAATTCAGTGTGCTTTCCATTCCTTGTGCATAGATATATTTAATTAGTTCAATAAATAAATCCAGAGGAATATCATCTTACTTTGGCAAAAGAAGAAAGGTAAGAATGACAGTGATACCTAGGGATGATGATACTAAGAAAGACCTCAAGAAACGTTCAATTAACCAAGTGATGGACATATCTGAGGAATTTAGCTATGAAGACAGAGATCCTCTTTTGGACACAGTTGCTAGAATCTCCACTAGAATAGTTATGGTCATTACTGGGTATTGATCCCCCTAAATTCTAGAGATACA
Organism: Lontra canadensis; assembly: GCF_010015895.1. Taxonomy (NCBI): domain Eukaryota; kingdom Metazoa; phylum Chordata; class Mammalia; order Carnivora; family Mustelidae; genus Lontra; species Lontra canadensis. The sequence goes on from NW_022630998.1 coordinate 51,708,622, forward strand.
TGGAAAGATTAGATGATTTCAAAAAATAACCACTAAAGCAATGAAATCCTAGGAGGGATAAGGATCGGGTCTGAGAAAACATTTCTAGTTGTACAAGTTTAGATAATCAAGGACAAAGAACAAATCTATTTTACAGATCTGAAAAAGTGAAATGCTCTGGAAAAAGGGTTAAAATATATCTTAAGATTTTAAAAAGTCCCCCAAAGCTAGTAGATTATAAAGAAAAGAGTGAGTTGTCAGTGACAATCAGGTAAACTTCAACCTTGAATTATAGTCTTTAGGTCCCAGGAACAGGCATCACAGAAACTCTGTTCCTTTCTGGTTTTGAAATGTTGCAAGCAATGGTGTAGGAAGACATTCCTGAGAAGTAGAAGGTAACTGGCTGTCAGATACAAAGTGGGACCCAAGGTCCAGGCCAGTGTTCAAGTTGCCCAATCTACTTCTCTGTGGAAGTGAATTGGGGGTGGGAAGATTAGAGAAAACAGTTGGAGGAACTCTCTGTCCACAGGGAGGCAACCTGCCCAGATTCTCCCATCAGAATTCCACGGTCCTAGGGTGCCTGGGTGGCTCAGTGGGTTGAGCCTCTGCCTTCAGCTCAGGTCATGATCTCAGGGTCCTGGGATCTAGCCCCGCATTGGGCTCTCTGCTCATCGGGGAGCCTGCTTCTCCCTCTCGCTCTGCCTGCCTCTCTGCCTACTTGTGATCTCTCTCTCTGTTAAATAAATTAATAAAAATCTTAAAAAAAAAAAAAAAAGAATACCATGGCCCATTGCTGCTTCCTTCTGTATGATTATGACTATGGGCAAGTTTCATCAGTCTGAGCCTTGCTTTTCTCTTTGGTAAATGTGGATAACCATTATAGTTTTGTCTCTCTCTGGTTGGGTGATTATTCTCTATCAGCAACCTAGGACATGATGAGTGCTCAGTAAACAGTAGTTATTCAATATTGATGTAACAGCTGCCACAATTCAGTAACATATAGGTAATCAACATACCATTACTATAGGCTTGAGGAGAGTCAGCTTTAATAACAGGAGAATAAATCAGAGTGGCACAGTGACTGAAGAGCATCAGAGGCTCTCCAATAGCACTGCAGACAGAGGTCCACAGTGACCAGCCATGGACAAAAGGCAATTCACCTTCATCACTAAAGAACTACTTCTGATCAGAGAACCTAGTATAAAGACTCACACTAGAAGCAAAGTTTCTCATGTACTGAGAGACTAGGAATGATGACTGACACCCATATCTTTTACAGTCAAAACATTAGCAACAATTTTCTTAAAAGAGTAAGTTATAGATCCCTTGTAAGCAGAGCATTCTGAAGCTGGGAATCCTGTGGGCCAAAGGTGATTCTAAACAAACAGAGAAACTATGGGATTCTAGGACATGATTTTTCCAAAAAAAAACAAAAACAAAAAAACAAACCCAATATAACCAAAAATACTGAGATTTCTTAGAGGGATGCTTAAAGAAACTAAACATACAACACTAACTTTTTCTCTGTTAGGAATAGCAGGCTATTATCAAAGATGGAAAACCATCTTCAGTAATGTTCTTTGTCTTCAAGTCGGGGTTCAAACTCTGTATGGTATTAGGGGCTATCAATATTTGAACCTACTATACCTTTTCAAGCTCTTTTTCTACCAATTTTCTCTGTTTTTTAAGAAGTTTTTATTCAAATTCTGGTTAGTTAACATACAGTGTTGTATTACTTCAGGTGTTCAATGTAGTGGTTCAACACTTGCATACAACACCTGGTGCTCATCACAACCAATTCTCTTAATATCCAAAGTGAGCTTCCCCACTCAGATCCCACATTGTTTTACCTCTGAGCCTTGGCACATGCTCATTCTCTACCTACAGAGTCTCTCCTTTCATCACCATGTGTCAACATCCAACCCATGGAAGGATGGTTTTGTCCCAAAAGTGTAGCCTAATGCACCAACTGGAAGAAACCTTAGCTTTCCCAGTGCCCACCAAGCTCTCTATCTGTATCTCTTTCATGGAATCCACTTTATCCTTTGCATCACAACTATTTGACTAAATATAGCCTCTCTTACAGATTATAAACTCTCTGAAGGCAAGGTTCATTTCTAATATATATTTAATTCAATTTAGTGAATGTTAGTAAATATCTCTTATGTACTGGACACTTAGTTGATGTTCTGCCTCCTTTACAAGACCCATTATGGTTACTAAATGAATGAACAAGTGAGATAAGTACCAATCTCAGCCTATTTCTTTGGCCCTTTTTCAATCTGTCTTTCAAATGGTCCCTATGAAAAATCAGTCCTATCCTAGAACACACACACACACACACACACACAGGCACTATAGGTAAGAGAAGGCATACTATATTTTATCTGGCTATAGCCCAAAGATGATCAAGTTCTACTAAAACAGAAATGAAATTCTAACCACAGCAAAAATGTACTTTTATGTCCTTCATAAAAGGATGTTATTTGGTTATTTCCTCTCCAACTAAATTGTAAGCTCCTTTGGGTAGTCTTTTTATCTGGCTTCTTATATATGGTAGGAACTTAATCTTTTTTTGGCTATGTGTGACAAATTCAAATTTGTATAATGCAGTAATTTCAAACTATAAGAGACCTACCATATTCTATAAAGAAAGAATAATTGGGCATAGGAAAAGTTTGAGAGGCTTGATTATTGTCATTGATTTTTTAAAGTAATTGGAGTTGGTTTATTGGCTGACTTTAGGTTAATTTTAAGGAAAAAAAAAAGCAAGTCCAGATGTTTCAAGATTTCCATAAAGTATTGGTAGCTAATCAAATCCTGTCTACCTTAAACACTCTAGGTTCATTAGACCTCAACAAGAGAAAATTAAATTTGCCTCTATAGTTGATGCCTTTCTGTAAGATCTCAATTTTTCTTTGCTTTTTTTAAGATGACGCCATGAAAATACAAAGGTGCTGAAATGAATTATTTGTCCTTTGGGGTGGGGGGAAGGAAAAAAAAAATCTTTCCCCAGAAATACTTTTTTTTTTTTTAAGTTCTTCTTTCTATTTGAAATTCTTCCTGACTTGACGGCTTGCAAGAATTTCACAATCACATGGGTGTAGGGAAGACCACTTCTGCAGAATAGTGGAAGAACATATCTTGCAAATTAGAAAATTATTTGCTTCTGTTGCTAATTTATTAACCCTATTCATGACTTGTTCAGTGGTTTACAAATACCACTTCCTCTTGGTTATCTTTTCCAAGGTCACTGTGTATAAACATACATAAAATACCCTGTATAAAATTATTGATGCTAATTATAAGATTCAGGGGTCCTTAATATTACCAGAGGTACATCACCAGCCAGGTGTTTGTTAATGAGTACATTAAACCTATGAAACCAAGTCAGATTTCTAAGAGTTGTCAAGTAATAATTTTCAAAAAGTTGAAAACACATCTCTTATACAAATATATAAATAGTGACCATGAGTCAAAGATTTATTAAAACTTTTTATGATAGAATTAAAAGGATGACAAAGCTGACTCAAAAGGGAAAATGAAAACTGATACACAAACAGAAAATTTCTGGTATAAATTGCAAATTTAGACACCTAATAGGTTAACAGCATGTACAGGGCAATAAAGCCATAACCATTTTTTCCTTCCAGACAGAAATCACTTTCTTTCAGATAGAAATCACAGTGCGATGTATCAATTTTTTATAAGATAACATCTGACTTTACAGAGTTGAGGCCCTATTGTTAAGCAATGTCACCTTCTCCTGGAGTGTCAGATGACACTCAGGCAAGCATGTTAAAAAGAGACACAGTAATCCTGTTTCTGTTATTTCCAAGGTTTGAACCATTTTTCTTAATGAATTTTAGACAAAGATGCAGGAAAGCCCAGAATTATCTATCGTGTTCCTATTTTTATTTTTAATTTTTATGATAGAGACTCAAGGTAGAGATAAAAGAAATAGGAAAATTCTGTTGAGAATTCCCTCACTTCACAGTAGCTTGCCTTAGAGGGAGATACTAAAGCTTTGAGTCAACTGATGTAAAATTAAACAGGAAATTGAACCCAGCCACACCCCCAGCCAGGTGCTCTCTGAGGATCTCCTGCTGGTGACAGTGCTCTCAGGGACTGTTCCAGATTTGGAAGTGCTGCCTCCCCCAACTCACTCCACCCCCAGTACTTCTCCCATCCACTCTTGCTCCCCACCACACACAGGCCCCTCCTTCCAGCTCCTAGTCAGCCTGCTGCCTCTGAATTACCTTACCGACCCTCACTGCGTATTCTGGCCCTGTTTTGCTGTTTCCTTCTGCTGTTATGGGTGCATTACACTGCAGTGTAACCAATATAAATCAATCCTTATTGACTTGGTTATGTTTAGAACACTGTCTTTGTACAAAGCCTATCATAGTTTTTTCATCTCTTTATTTCTCAGTTCACATAGGGACCTGACCTGATTGTCACACATTCATGGAACCTTAAGTTCTTATAAACTGCTGGGTTTTGCACTATCAGTCCCTTCAAGCTAAAGATCAGATCTGAACCTCTTCTCAAGGGGCTTAAAATAAATAGGATGAAGAAAAATGGAAAAACCAGAGACACACGCTGGCGCATTCTTGTTTTTTTTAAGCCTGTGCTAAAGAACATGCATTCAAGTCTCTGACAGAGAGAATGTTTAAGCCCAGGATGTGCTCACAGAGGTACAGGGAATCAACAGCCACTGGGGTGGGCTTTTCTGGGGTGGGTAGCTTTTCACATTCTCTGGGAATGTCTCTCCTCTTTTTTACGCTATCTGAGTTTTAGTCTCAAAACTTAAATTTCAGTTCTTTAAAAAACTTCCCATAGTTTTTCAACCCACAAACTCCCATTCATCGCGTGGGTCAGCCAGCTGATACTACACACATGTGATGTGTCGTCCAGATCCCCTATGTTGTAAGCATGAATCATAGCTCCTGATTGCATCTTGTACTTCGCTTTATACAGCACGACATCACAGTTCTATGGGAGCTCAATACAAATTATTTATTTGAGGTGGGGCTGGGGAAAGAAGTGTGAGGTTTGGAAAAAAGAACTGAAAATAATGAAATAAAGACAGAGAGATAGAGTATGTGGAGGAGGCTAGGAGCGACTGTGGCGTGTTGAGGAAAGGAGCACACTGCAGGAGAGAGTCAGCTGTGGTGGAGGAGATGGGAGGGTAGCTTGAAAGGATCACATTAACTCAGGAGAAATGTTAGTCTTAATTTGATCATACACTGCCTGGTACTGTGTTAGTGAGCCCTTACTGGTGTTTCGTGAAGAAGCAAATAAGTGAGTGAATGAATTAATGAATGAGTAAATTTTTTTTTAGTCTAGTCTTCACCGAAGCTCGCTAGATTTCCACCCCGAGATTTAATATTGGTGTCTATCATCTCTTTTTCTCCTGTCTCCCAGCCTCCTCTCTGTTGGCTTCATTTCAGCCTTGCTTTAGATGATGTTATAATCTCTCTCCAAAATGTCATGAAAGGCTTCATGACTTGCTTTTAAATGGCATAATAAACAGATCTCACCATATAACATAGCATATGCATATGGTTTTAACTAACAGATTGATTGCTCATCTTTTGGTCTAATGTATAATGTGTGTACCAAAGTCCTTAGGAAATACTCTCTGGATCCCTCAAGCTGTAAAGCTGCCTGCCCAGAGTTCAGGCTGACCTAAAGTGGCAATCTGATTAATTATGTTGCCTTGGAGAAAAGACAGGGCCAAAATACTGGTGAGTTCCCTTTATTCGAAAGATTATCTTTAAATAAAAAGTAAAATGAAATGAACTAAGTCAGAAAATGATCTGAATATTATGAGGAAAAGACTTTAAAAAAATTTGTAGTTTTTTAAAATATAAGAATGTGATGGATTTTTTCTTTTTTTCTAGTTTTACTATAGAACTCATATGTTTAAACTTCTTGAATAGGATCTATACTTTCAGGAAAGGTCCCCAAATCTTCTAAAGTGGGAGTTCAACTACATAAAAATGGGCAAGTGTGAAAATGTCCATGTGATTGTCTGAAAATACAATTCAAAATTTGTAATTCATGGCATGGTGATTTTTTAAAATGGCACAGATGAAGCACATTATTCAGTCAATTAAGGATGTAAAGAGGTTTGCTCCAGATCCTTTGAGCTCCTGTCTATAAAGTTTACATTTTAATTGGTCAGAGTCAGCCTTGTGCACACTTCCAGGCAGCCTAACTGGTGAACTGTCTTTGACGAAACCTATCCCTAGACACCTGAGACAATGCAGACAATATAGGAGACCCTCAGTGAAAATCTTTGGAAAACCAAATACATGTAATTCAAACATGGAGAAGTAGTAGAAATAAGACTCCAGACCTGCATGTGGAGTTAGGCAGCCAGTCCCATGCCCTTGCTCTGCTGGTGCCCTCTGTGTGTATGCATTCCTACTCTGCCATGAATAGTTAGCAAGCATTTCACATAGCAAACCATTTCCTACCTCCTCAACCTTCACCCCCATCCCCTGTTGCAGGATCCTTGAAGTTGGGGTTGTATTTTGGGGCTCCTTCCATTTCTGGCCATGCCCAGCAGGCCTGGACAAAAAATGACACCCCCACTGGGTCAAGCTTGGTTCTGGCCCCTGCCAAGCTGTTGGCCACCCTTCCTTAAGTCTCTCCATGGGCCTGTGATGGAGGATAAAAGGGGGAAAGAGTCCAGGAAAAATTTTAAAAAGTTGGGGGTGGTGGTAAAGGGAGGGTGTGGTTTAAATTGTGAAGAAAGAGATCAGGAGAGGTGGTCCCAGGAAGAAAAAGTCACCTGGACCATTAAGATATAGCAAAATGAAAGTCTTCATTTTTTTCAGCAGCTCTGAAAACATGTTTTGAGAGCAACTATTCTTCCAGAAGTGAGAGGGGCAGCTCAAACTAAAAGAATCTTTCTTTCTTTTTTCCTTCCTTCCTTCCTTCCTTCCATTATATTTATTTATTTGACACAGAGAGAGAGAGAGAGAGAGAGAGAGCCCATGAGCCAGGGCAGAGGCAGAGGGAGAGAGAGAAGCAGACTCCTTGCTGAGCTGAGAGCCCAACATGGAGCTTGATCCAGGAACCATGGGATCATAACCCGAGCCAAAGGCAGACACTTAACCAACTGAGCCACTCAGGGCCTCCCAGAAGAATTTTTCTTAGGAGGATGAGGTCATGTGTCCTTTTTAAACAAATTGGGCCAACATGTGTTGGCATGTGTAACCTTACAGTTAGAAAACAGCAGCCACCACACCACCCCTCCACCCCCAAAAAAACAAAACCCAGCAGTACTGATAGATTTCCATCCATGCATTCTTTTAGCCAGGCCCCCTGCATGACAGAGTATGCACTGCCTGCAAGAGAAAACCTGGTGGAGTGGGTAAGGTCCTTCCCTTATTGCTGAGGACAACATCACATGGGGGGCGGGTATGAGGTGAAGGCGTTTGCTTTATGTTCAAGCTCTGCTCTGCTCATCTGGTCCAGATTTTTGGTAAAGAGAAGAACATCAGCCAGCCAGGACCTTGCAGTCCCTCCACTCAGCACAAAGCTTCCTTAGATTAGTGCCCAAACTAATTTTTATGACAAGTCATTCCAGTAAGGGCACTGCTGCATTTCACAGATGGGCTTCCCCCAGATAGAGACTGTTGATTGGCTGAGTTGGGATCTGGCTGGATTAGGGAAATTTAAACTGACAGCTGGTCTTTTTGCATGGAGCATAAAGCGCTTGTTGTTGGAGGAAGCAATGGGGGCTGGTCAGACCCCCTAGCCAAATAGGAGGGCTGCTCTTAGCTGTCGCCAACGCTTCCCAAGCTAAGATGACTTGAAAAACAAGAATTGTGCAAATACAGTTACACTGTACATGCCCAGATGATCTCAGGGCCCTGCCTAAAAGATCAGAGCGGACAAGAAAACAGCCCAGTGGAACAGGATGTGGAACACAGTGGAACACAGAAACAATTGAAAGAAGCCCATTTATAGGTAGAAATCCCAGAAGTTCTAATCACAGGGAACCTGGCTTCCCTGGAGCATGAAGTCCTATATAAGTCTCTGCTGGAAGTTTAGTTTACATTATCAGTAGGGATAGAGCAGGGATTTAAAAGGTTTATTTGCCTGAGGAAAGACCTGGAAGTATTTAAAATTTAAAAATGAAACTACTAATAAAAGCGTGTGTGTAATCACGTGCCAGCCATTGTGCAAAGTGCTTAATGTGCATTAATTTATCCCATCCTCACAGTGACCCTGTGAGATGGGCACCGTTATTATCCTTGTCTTATAGAGGAGGAAACTGCAGCATAGAGAAATGAGGTAGCCTCCGGGCTAGTCTGAGACCTTAACCTACATTAATAACAGTGCTTTCTAAACTACAGGTCGCAATCCATTTAAGATTATAAAATCCATCAAATGGGTAGCAACTAGGCTTTAGAAAAGCAGAATAGAAAAAAGAAAATCAACGTACACCAATGTATAGTAGGAATAAGAATTGTTTCCTTATCCTTTCAACTCGTATATGTATGTGTTATGTGTTGTCAGTTGCAATATAAAATGTAGCCTGATATGTAACATAGGTTAGTTTTGCCTCTTTTTTGATCTTTGTGTAACTGAAACGATGTCACATGTGTTCTATTATGTCTTTGGTGTCTGACTTCTTTTGCTTGGCACTATTTTTGAGACATATAATAATACAATATATAAGGTAGCTATAGTTTGCCCATTCTCAGTATTGAATTATATACAATATACCTATTGTATATTGTATGACCACACATATATAGCTGTTTAAACCAGTTTCTTGTGGATGATTTTTGAGTCGTGTTCACTTTTTTTTTATTATTACAGAGAGTTCTGCTATGAACTTACTACTATGTGTCTTTTGGTAAACACATGTCCACATTCCTGTTGGCTCGGGGATCTAGCGAGGAATGGAATTGCTAGGTCATTGGGTATGTGGGGATTCAGCATTAGAAGATGCCACTGAACAGTTTCTTCAAAAGAGTTGTACCAACTTAAATATGTTTCTTAGAGTGAATTATAATCAATGAAGTTTGAAAAACGCTTTTCCAGATACAAATACAGAAATGACTGTGTATCCCTCTGATCATCTTTTCCTTCCTGTTTGCACCCTCCATCTCCCGCTGCAAGCAGGGCGGAGAAGATGGGGGCAGAAGCAGAGGCAGATACTGTAGTTTCTGAAGCAGCCTTTGAGCAGAACAGAAGGAGCGTGAGCCTTTTGGGTCTGAAAGAGCCCACTGCCCAGTAATGGGTTCTGCTCTCTCTGAGTGGAAGGCACCCTCTTGACACTTCTGTGACCCTCCCCCACGTCAACCCTTGACTGCTAGGACACTAGGGAGACTAGCCCAGTCCCCTGACCACTGCCTAGCTTCCTGTCCTCAGAAGCTCACCTGGTCCATCAGAACATTCATTTCCCTGCAGTGCTCTCCTTCCAGAAGTAAGACCTCTGGTGATAGAGACTACCACCTGAAGGCAGACCAAGGAGGGAATTTTTCATGATCAGAAAGGTAATGAAATAAAAGAGAAACTAAGCCTGTGGCCCTAAAGAGGACAAATCTTCAGAAAGAGAGGAGAAACAGAGAAAGAAAATATAACTCCTATCACCCACGGAGCTAAGGACTAGAGACGACCTCTCTGCCTTGTTTATGCTGGCGGAGGTGAGCACAGGGAACACCAGCCTCTGTCCGGAACAGTTTCTGGCTGGCACAGGGCCACCCACCACACACCTTCTGAGGGGCCTGCTCTCACTTCCTTTCCTACAGAAACACCCAGGGTGAGCCCACCTAACCTCACTGAATGCACAGAACCAAGAACTACATGTAGGGGCAGTCGCCCCTATTGCTTCTGTCCTCCCAGCCTAGTCTTCCCAGGGACCCCGCAGAGAGCTTGAGAAGGAAATGCAGGGCTGTGGTGTGTGGGTGTCAAGTTGGTGGCCTGAGGGGGGCGTGGGACTGCTTCTGTCAGTCAGAGATGTTCTGTCATCCTAGAGCCAGGCCTTATTCTAGTATCCATAGGGACTCCAAATAGGTGGAAGGGGTCTGATTCTTCCAGTTCTCCCAGAAACCACACTAATCCCCTTCTCCACTACATTTCTGCATTTAGAAACTGCCTCCAGCTGAAGAGAAGAGTAATACTGCAGGGTGAAATACACCACTTGTAGTGAAATGAGGATATTTAATAGAAAGTTGACTCATGATCACTAGACCCTGCCACGAGTGGCATCAAGCCCTTGAAACATGTCTAGTTCAAACTCGATGTGCTGCGATTGTAAAACACACAGGGGATTTCAAGGAATTCGTTAAAAAATGTAAAATATCTCATTAATAATTTTCCTTTCATTACCTGTTGAAATCATAATATTTGGGATACACTGAACTAAAGAAAATATATTACTAAAATTAATTTCATCTATGTCAGTTTACTTTTTAAAAAAAAATGTGCCTACTGATCATTTCAAATTACATATGTTCCTCACATGTACCTTTTAAGTAAGGCTGCTCTAAAGTCAGACCACCAGGGGTCTTGCTAATGGCTTGCTTTTGAGAAGTCATCTAAGTTCCTTGTGTCTCAGTCCCTTGTCCATAAAATAGGAATATTCATGTACCTCCCTGATATCGTTGTTAGGATTAAATTTGTTCATATGCATCAAGTGTTGAAAGCGGTGCCTAGCATGTAATAAATATTCCTTAAATGTTAGATACTGTTATTTTTAACATCATCCCTGGTCCTCTTTGAGAGCAAAATGTGACAGCTTCAGTAGTTCTACCCTTGTCTCTAGGGAAGCCCAGTGTAGCCACTTCAATCAACACAGATGGAATCAATCATTTGCACTCCTGAGATGCCTACAAGAATAATGATTATATGTCTGGGAATGCCTGTGCTTTGATATAGATGCCATACCCAGACAGCAGGATTCATGCTGTACTTTACGATAAGCTAGATCCTGACCCTTTGATGAAAGCAGATTGTGTCCTGTTCTCCCCAGCCTGGAGAACACTGGGAAGAATTTTCCCTATGGTGCCAGTTGGGCCACAGATGAATAGCTGTTGTGGAAATATGCCCTTATTTCTACTTTAAATGATTACTACCAATGTTTTTAATTTATCAGAATACAGAGGTCTTAAAAAAGAAAAAGTCATGATTAAATTTGAAACTAGATATATACCTTATGAAAGAAATTGGAATCCATGTGGAACCTAAGAATATTTAATCTAAATCTTGAGCTTACATATAATAGTTCGTTATGGATCCACCCCCCTCGTTGAATGTAGGACCCTTGCTTTGGGCTACAATGGTGCCTGTTGTTCCCAACTCATTGAAAAACAAGTTCTGATCTTTTCCTTTTAAAGTATTCTGTTTCCAAATGCTTGTCTTGTTAAAAAAAAAAAGAGAGAAAGGGCGGCAGGGAGAAAGAAAAGAAAAAAAAAAAAGGCATATCCTGGTGCCATGAATTGGAGACTGCATTTTTTTCCAGTTAATAGCACATTATTTACTTTCTACATGTGTAAATGAGTAATGAGTCCCTCGAGGGAAAGATAGTATTGAAGAGCAAATAAATTCCATGGATGAGATGCATAGAATTTTTTAAAAATGATTATAAACTCATGCTTTCAGCTAATAATAGTCAACGTTTTGTTGAAGAATAAGAACAATGAATTGAATTACACAATTGGGAAAAAGAAATACATTTCCATAATTCACTCTGAATTACAGAGGTTTAATTTCTATGTTCTGTTGTTCTGGTTTAAAAAAAAAAAAATCCAAATTATAAGGAGAATGATTCTACAGAGACAGCGACGTTCTTTTCCATGAGATTCATAAAGCTAGTGTGTTGTTTCTCCCTCCCACTCAGGGCATCACATATTGCTTCTGTGATCCTGTAAAATATCTCCAGAGACTTATTAGCAACAGGCATGGCTAATTAACACAGCCAGGGAATGTGGCGCCTTCCCTGGATTCCTGAGCCCTTTAATCCTGAGCGTGACCCACACTTCTTTGCATGTCCCCAAAGCCATTAAGCACTTATCAGAGATCCAATTACTTTAGATCTAGGTCAAAAGGCAAAGCCAGACAAGGAATACTGAATTGGACACTCTTCTTAAAACTTTAAAATTTAGAATGTCTAGGAGCACTCAGAAAATGGTGTCATTTACACAGAATTTTGAGGGAGATAGAAAAAAAAAGACCTAAGGGAAGTGAAGACAGACTTGGGACCTGACATACTCCGAGGCTCAGGGATGATGAAAAGACCTATTTTAAATCCCATCCAACTCTGTACCATGAGTGGTTAGTGCCATTATCTTTACTGATTCTTTGGCGTCACGCAAATTTAATTTCATCGTCCTAGACTCAGACATTTTGTCTCTATAAAGAAATGTAATAATGAGTCAGTACCTATGAGTTCTGGATTATATAATGTTAAAATTCTTTGTGACATAATATTAAACTGCAAATAGAAACTATAGATATCCCTGTTTGGATAGTTTTTGAAAATCAGAATGTTATTTCAGTAAAGCGTTAAATAATTTTTGGCAAAATAGAGAATTGTACCATTGTTGAATTTTGTAGCTGATGGAACAAGCTAGCCACAGGGACTGGCAAATTTTGGGGTGGTCCCTAGGGTACAATCCCTTATTCTACACTTGATCATCTCTGTCTTCTCCGATATAGAAGGCAAGCTTATCACATTTAAGCTGTCACCAAGCTGAGAGGGAAAATAACTATACCAGATCACAAAATCAAGGTTTGGTTTTTGAGGGGAGTTAAGAATTACAGAACTACATTTAGCAAATATAAATGCAAAAACGTTTAGAAAGCTGCCTTCATAAATACCTGTTGAGGGTAATCTGCTTGGCACCACTGATGTGAAAAAGACCTGGGGGCTGTTGTGTTATGGTTTAGGACCAGCCCAGTATTCATGCAAAACGCCCTGTGGCTGAATTAATGTAAGAATAAAACTCTAGTGAGGTGGCAAGACTCCCACATCCTTTGTACTTGTTTCTACCACATCTGGAGTGTGGTTTTCCTTTTTGGGCCCCACATTATATGAGATACAAGTTAGGGTATGATCAAGAGGAAGTGACGAGAATGAGATTATATAAGGAACAGAAAGCAGCAGAAAAGAAAAGACTTTTGGGCTGACATGAGAGTTGTCTTCAAATATGTCAAGGGGCATCAGTGCTGGGACCTCAAGTAGAACACACCCTTTGCCTTTCCTTTACTAGTATACCAGCCATGCCTGTCCACCTGGGGTTGTAAATTTCTGAATGGCAGAGGCCTCCTCTTTGACACCCCTGAACGTCTCATCTGCTCTCACTAGGCTGCTTTAAAGCCTTCAGGGGCCTTTATCAAAATAAGCAATTTGATACCTGTACATCTCACAGTAACTATAATTTAAAAAAATTTTTTTGAAATAGTTTTTAAAATAAAATAAATATGCTTGTGAAATTATTTGGCCATGAAAAACTAGTTTTCTTTACAAGTAGAGTATTTGGGAATCTTTGAAAAGTGAGAAAAATGTAGGGGTGGTGAGGTGGCTCAGTCAGTTAAGCATCCTGATTTTGGCTCAGGTCACCATCTCAGTCACCAGATCAAGCCCCACATATGGATCTGAGCTTGGTGCAGAGTCTACTTGTTCCTCTCCCTCTGTTCCTATCCCTGCTCCCACTCCCTCTCTCTCTCTGTATCCTTCTCTCAAATAAATAGATAAATAAATAAAATCTTAAAAAAAAAAAAAGGGTGAGAAAAATCTACCTATAAACTGCTTTTGAATGTAATGGGATTTTTAAGTGTCTGCAGTTATAGGTTGATGTTGCTGGTGGACATTTAATTAACTTTATTAATTTTGTAATAGATATGTATGTAAATAATTGCTATATACATTATAATATACATATACTAGGTTTATTTTCATAATCCTTTTTGAATCTCAGAGGTTCCAGGCACAGTAGCCCGGATGACAAGTGAATAAAAGACCACTGCCTGCCCCAGTGTTACATAGTAAGCGCTCAGTAGGTATTTGCCAAATCAGTTAAAATACGCTGATTTATCGAATGGAACACAAAAATTTCTGGTTCACTTCTCTGCTAAGAGCTTTAGAGGGGGCATTAAAAGGAGAATGGGAATGGGAGGGAGGGCAGCAGCTGTCCTCAAATTTCTGGTGGATCTGTTTGCCAAGAAAAGATACATCCTAATTTGGTTGTTAATTGCAGGTGTGATTGTCCCCAGTGCTGCACCAGAGCCATTTCATGTTAATAGCAGGAAGTGTACTGTGATCAGAGGAGCAAACTCTTATTTAGTTCAGGAGTTGAGTCACTGCTCTTCTAAAAAGAGAGGATTCTAAATATACTGAAAGGGGGAGCTCGTCACTGGAAATTGGAAAGGGTGTCTTTTTGCAGGTCTTTTAGAAAAAAGGCAACAGATTAAGCAGTGGATCAAAATATAAGTCAAAGACTTGCCCACCAAGTTAAAAAACAAAAAAAAGAACTGAACTAAAATAAAAATAGCTCCAATCCAAAGATCAAGAGGACTATTTTGTCCAAGGGAAGAATAGAAGTAGTCCGCTTACACTCTGCCAAGCCACTAGCTTCAAGTGCATCTTTGTGCAGATAGTTGAGGGTCTGAAAGGCTTTATTATTAAGAAGTTAATGCTTGACAGCAGCCGACTCGACCACAGCAAAATTGCCCGCCTTCGAAAGAGTCTTGGGTTAATTACTCAAACCTCCAAATTATCCGTCATGGAACAAAATGAAGCATGCAAAATCAAAAGCCGATCAAAAGCTGAGATTATGAAAAAGGAGTGGGTTCCTTTCCATTTTAAAAAATAATTATTTCTATTGTAGGAACCACAAGAGGGGAAAGGGGAAAAAAAAAAAAACAAAACCTGCCCATGGACCAAGCGGGCATTAAATGGCTGACAGCTGTGCAGCCCAAGGGGAAAACAAAATCAGCTCATGTAAATACATACAAGGCAGTTTTCTCTCAATTTCCAAAACAAGTTGTCATAAATCAAATTGCTTGAGAAGGAGGTGCTGAGACCGGAGATACCCCAAGTCTTATTGCTAAAGAATATTTTCAGTGGCACCATTTCGTAAAACAGTGGAATGTGCTAAATCGAGCCACCCACGATCTACTGAAAATAAACTCCTCAAAAATTATTTCACCCTCTCTATATACACGTATCTACTTCCTCACCCTACTTCCCACTTCAGGATGTACATTCATTTTTAAAATATTTTGCTTTTGTTGAGAATAACCATCACCCCCAAAAACTTTCACTTGTTTCTCTGCTTTTTTCCCCCATCAGTCATGTCTGTCAGAAACTCCCAAAACTTTTTAGAAGTTTTTCTTAAACAGAGGTAGGTCCTTGCACATGTTCTTGAACAGAGTTGGGGTGGGGTGTCCATGAATTACTAAAAAAAATTTTTTTAATTAAATTTGGTGTTTTAATTACAATGACAATTTAAAATTGTATCTTTATCAGTTCGACGAAACTTCCCTTCTGCAGTGGTAATTTGCAATTGCACAGGAGTTTCTTAAAGGAAGGCTTCAGTTGTTTAAATCAATATTTCTCAAACTAGGGTCTATGGATTTATTCTCAGGGGTAGGAGAAAAGTTTTATTCTTTTTAAAAGATCCTTATGCTTCAAAGTTTGAGAAAGTGAGCTACACTTTTAATACCTTTTTCACAACCAGCTGACCCAAATTCTCACCAACACACACCAGCTACTCCTGAAGCACATTAATCAGATTAACTGTAAGGGCTTCAGGTATCATGGTCAAATTCTTAAAATCAGACTAATAGGTGTCTGCATAGTCCTGGGTTGAATAAACTATAGATAAAATGGTAGTATAATGTCTGACACAGAATATTAATATTACTTTCAAATTTGTTTTATTATTGGATCCTTTGATCTCCCAGTCTTACCTTCTCCCCTCTCAAACAGATGTGGGTTCTCTATATTGACGGTGGCTGAGAAAATCTGAGTAATGCACTGGGGGAATATATAAGGTATGCCAGAGGCTAAAAGCAATATTGACCTATGAATTTTTCCAAACAGATTGGGGTCAACAGCTAATTAACTCACCCACATGGTTTTTCTTTTAAAAAAAAATGGTGGCCAAAAAAAAAAAAAATGGTGGCAAACTATACACAACATAAAGTTTACCTTTTTAACTATTTCGAAGTATCCAGTTCAGTGGCATTTAGTACATTTGCATTCTTGTGCAACTATTGCCCCATCCATCTCCAGAACTTTTTCATCTTCCCAAGCTAAAACTTCATCCCCATTAAATAATAACTCCCCATTTCCTTTCCCTGAGTCCTTGGCAACCACCATTCTATTTCCTGTTTCTATGAATTTGGCTACTCTACCATAGTTCTTTTTGAATCATTCTCTGTTTCTTAAATCAAGGTGAACTAGGAACTCTCTCTAGTCCTTTCCCATTATCTCATATGGGCATAGGACTCACCTCAACACCAGTTCTTAGGTGCAATTCATTGACACATTTGAAATATTCCCCCCACCCTACTCCCCATTGCCTTCTACATTCTTATATTAGCCCAGCTAGGAGGACTGATCTGTCTGCAAGTCTGCCCAGGCTCTAAATGACCCACAAAGAAGTTGCACTGTATGCCAAGACAAAAATGGAGCTGATTTCCCTCAAGTCTGTGGAGCAGCTATTTATACTTGTTCTGTCCTGGAAGCCCTCTTTATGTCAAGGTACAATTTCATATGGATGGACTA
Source organism: Lontra canadensis (assembly GCF_010015895.1). Taxonomy (NCBI): domain Eukaryota; kingdom Metazoa; phylum Chordata; class Mammalia; order Carnivora; family Mustelidae; genus Lontra; species Lontra canadensis. The sequence continues at coordinate 51,725,363 of NW_022630998.1, forward strand.
GAGATCCCAGTAGACTTTTCTTGCTGCAGCCTAGGTTTCAAAGGACTCCTCTTGGCTCATGCAGAGCTGAGAACTAGTAAGAATGGTTCTACCATGTTCTTTGTTTTGGAAATGGGCTATTGGATGGAATGTTCTTTGCTAACGGACAGGCAGAGAGCATCTGGAATAGCAGCAGGGATGGAGTAAATTTCACGTTTGTTCATACTTCGCCATTGATTACTGAAGGTCATCCTGTTCTATGCTAAACTCTGACTTGATGAGATTGGATGATATAATACCCTATCATTGTCAAGATACACTAGATCCAAAACAAGAGATGAAAAACTCATTATTACAGTGAAACATGAGGGGACACAATTTTCTTATTCTTAATGGGCTTTCATTACCTTTTTTATAGCATCTGTTTGAATATTCCTCTAAAGACCCCATACTTAATTTCTCCTATGCCTACATTATTGTTTTCATTTGTTCTTGATTGATATGGGAAGTCTTAGACTAGATTAACCAGACTTAGTGAGGGAAGTTAAATTGCTTTGAAGAGAAACCAAGCAGAGAAGGGTGATGGAAAAGAAACAGAACTATGTGTAGTTCCTTTTTCTATATACATTTTATAAATAATATGCCAGCCATAGGGAAAGAAGGGGAATCTTAGATAAATAAAATGAACTATTATAGAAAAAAACCTTGCAGACTAAGAAAAGGGATTCTTTTAGTTATGTAAAGCCTTGGGCCAACTATCAGGCATCCAAGCTTAATCCCAGCTTTATTTTAAAAGCAATAGACTAAGGTCTGCAAACCTGGTTCCTAGGCTACACTTGGCCACTAACTCTCTTTATTACTTTGGTCAACTAGAGGATCCTCTTTGAGCTTCAGCTTTCTTATATATGTAATGGAAAAAAAAATAATATCTGCCTCTCTGTCTGCCTTGAATTTATATTATGTTACTTTGCATATAAGAATTTACAACAGTATACTTCCACTTATTCCTTCCTGTTTTTTATTATTCTTGTCATACATTTAACTTCTACATATTTTATAAACCCCATGATGCATTTTTAAAATTTTGCTTTCAAAGACTTTCAAAGCTGTCTTTCAAATAAAGAGAAAAAAAAAGACATCATTTATATTTACTCTTATAATCATCATTTCTGTCTTTTTTTTTTCCTTTCTACAGATCTTTCTAAAGACCTTTCATTAGTATGTTTTTATAGTGCAAGTGTACTGTGACAAGCTATCTGAGATTTTGTATATTCAAAAGTACCTTCAATTTCACCATCATGTTTAAATGATATATTCGTGGATATAAAATACTGGGTTGACAGGTTTTGTTTTATTTCTTCTTTTCAGCACTTTACAGATATTATTTTATTGTATTCTGAGTTGCATTGTTTGTAATGAGAAGTTAACTATCATTTACATTGCTATTACCCTGTATGTAATATGTCTTTTTTTCTTTTCTGAATGCTTTCTAAATTTTCTCTGTAGTTTTCAGATATTTGACTATAATATGCTAAAGTTTTTGTTGTATCATCCATTAGAGATTTTCTTTGCATCATCCATTAGAGACCCCCATTCTTAAATCTGTGGGTGGATAATTTTCAAAAATTTAAAAACTTTCATCCTTATTTCCTCAAATACTCTTTTTGCTCAATTATTTTTCTCTACTCTTACAGGGACTCTAATTGTTTGTTGAACTCTTGGTGTTATCCCACACATTATTGACCTTCTCTTTTTTTCCTTAATTTTTTCTTCTTTCATTTTTACTTTGAATAATTTCTTTTGACCACTTTGCCTTTTAGTATTAATTTCACCCAATGATTTTTAACCTTCAAAGATTCTAGATTTTTGGCTCTAGAATTCCACTTCGTTCTTTTTTGAGTTTTTATTTTTATCCATTTTTTTATTCAACATAATCACCTTTTCAGTTAGTGATTTAATATATTTATAATAGTTGTTTTAAAGTCCTTGTCTTCCTATTCCAATAACTGTCATCTGCAAATCTGTTTCTAATGACTGTTTTTTTTTTCTTAGATGTAATTTGGTTTTTTGTTTTGTTTTGTTTCACCTTCTTACGTGTAATATAATTTTGATTTTTGGACATGTATATGAATGTACTTATGTTAGCTCACAGCTTTAACTGTTATCAAGTTCACGTGTGTTTAACCCCACCTCCATCATCCCAAATTACTATTTGATCTTGTCAGTAGTTGAGCTGGGTGAGGATTAGCTGAAATTTCAGATATTTTTAGCTTGCTTACCTTTGGATGAAACTCTGGCAGGGCTCCAGAATGTGCAGAGTTGTACAGTTACTCTCTACTTACCAGTCAGTCCCCCAACTGCTGTTTTTCTCAGCAAACCTCATGGTAGATTGTGGTAGTATCAGAAGAAGAATTCTTGGTCCAAGTGTTCTGTTCCTGCTTTTGGGGTTCTTCTAGACTCCAGACCCTCTAGTCAGAATACATTGTTTTACAAAGTTTGACCATTTTCCCTCCATCCCTGAAAGGTCTCTCCATCTGTCCTCCATTTCTTTCTGTACTTAGACAAGGTGCCCTCACATATAGAAGTTGTCACAACTCTCTACTTACCTATTAAAAGCTTATTTCCCTTGGAGTTAAGGTCATGACGGCTTCATTGCATGCAACCCCCTTCCCCTGCCCTGAGAAAAATATAATTTTTATTTTCTCTGGGACTTTTTAATTCTTACCAAAGAAGGGATAGTCTTTAGCATCCTTCTACATCCTGACCAGGAGCAGAAGTCTCAATGGAGGAAGATTGTTATGAAGACAGATTGCTCTGGATTGGTGAATCACTGTGTAACCCAAGTGTCTGAGAGGCACTCATTTGGAAAGAACATCTACTTTCAGTAGGAAGCTATTGTGTCTGTGTACAGATCAGAGTATTACTGCCAGCTTTTTCCTGTATTGTTTGCATCTCTGGCCAAAGCTATTCCTTATGCCTTTTCATATTTTTTCCTTCATCTAGCCCTTCTCTGATTTTTAAAGTAAGATGATTTGTAGTAAGCACATAGGTTTGTCTTAGTTATGAAAACCCATAGGAAATCTATATAGCTGTGTTCTGCTCTCAGAGAGGTGCCTGGGTGACTTAGTCGATTAAGCCTCTGACTCTTGGTTTCAGCTCAGGTCATGATCTCTAGGCCATGACCTCCAGCCCCACTGAGCAGGGAGTGTGCTCTCTCCCTCTTCCTCTGTCCCACTCCCCTGCTCGCTCTCTCTCTCTCTCTCTCTCTCTCTCTCACTCTCTCAAATAAATAAGTAAATATTCTTAAAAAGAGAAGTATGTTTATTGTTATAGTGGAAAAACACATAGAATGCTTGCTTTTTCGAAGATACTGTACTTTTCCCCAGAAACCACTCTTAGGACATCTCACAAAACTTTCTAGGCTTCAGTCTTCTACTTTCTAATATGGGTTTGCAAAAATGATGACTAAATATCTTCCAGTTCTAAATTTCAGATATAAGTGGCTCTAGATCCTCTCAAAGGAAGATAACTGAGTTGATAAAATTGACAAAAGTATGCACACCATGGCCCTTTAAGTTGCCAGTTCTGATTCAGCTGACCTATGGCTAGAATTGGCCTGACTGATTAGACTGGTGAGTTGTTCCATCCTTCTATTACCTTTTTCTCCTCCAGCCCAGTGGATGCAGAAGAGGAAGCAGCCTCTAAGGCCTGCCATTAAAAAGCCTTGCCAGACCAGGGTCTAATCAGGAGGCATCCTGATCCATTTTTCTCTTCCAATTTGAACCTCTTTATACCAGAAAACAGTAATTGTAATATTTTAGAATCTCTTGAAGATTTAGTAATGTCATTTTTATTCAAGTAGAAGAAATTTTTTTTAACATTATAGTAGTAACTCTATAGTATCCCTGAGGTGTGGCACAAAAACTTAGGTAAATGCCTGGGTGACAGATTCATAAGCAGCTCTTTAGGAAAGACAGGAAATAAGAGTTCCACTCTTAATATTTCAAGGAGTTTGTCACATTGGCAATGGCTATGCTTTCCCACAGATTTCTCTTGCTCCCATGAATCCTCAGTTTTGCTGGGACTTGAAGCTCTTAATAATCAAATAATAGTTAAGTCTTCTGGAGGTTGTCTTATGAGCTTTAGATTTTAACAAGCTCATGTATGCACCTTATCTCCTAGACTGATGACAGCCTTGTGTGATAGGATACTAGAACAGGCTATGAATCAGGTTCATAATGATATCAGTCATGGAATTTAACCAACTCAGAAAAATCAATGTTCTGATTTGTGCTGGATTGAATATGAATGACTGAAACAAGCTTTCTATTAAAATTTGACTGGCTTGGTTCCTTGGAAAATGTGACATTTTTAGAGATCCTCTGAATAAAGAAAAGTCTTCCAAGGTCAGATATTTTTGGAAGATGATCATCTACTCTTGAAGAATCACAGTGGATACTAGCATATTTATTAATGGCTCTTCAATAAAGAAAATATTTACCATTTTGTTCAGTCCAATGGTTCTACAAATTATTTGATTATAAACATTTTTTCCTACTTTGGGAGCACTGGAGTCCTCTGAGGTTAAGTTAACCTGACAGACTCTGAGCTGGAAATCTTTATTGAAGTGAAGCCAAGTTTGTTCTCATAAGACTTCATCCCACATGTGGAGGTATTCGTTCAATCACAGGAGTAGACTTGGAATAGCAGAGTGGCTCTGGCAGATAGAAATATGGCCAAGAGAGACTGTGGTCCCTAAGCTTGCCCTCATCTCTCTCTTCTACAGTTAACCTTGGTGACATAAGCTAGGGGCTGCATTTTTCTCAGATGTATGAACTGATAGAGCCAAAATAAGCAAAACTCCAAATGTAAACAAAAAAGCTCATGAGTTCACTGTTGCTCTGTGTCTACAGCAAGTTTCACACTTAATCCCTTCTGTAAGTAGCTATTCCTATGTCGGCTGCCCATGGGAATAGGAAGTCATTTTGTTAACTGTTGTACTCTATAATTCTGAAAATGTAATTTATGATCTGTCCCTGAGCCCAAGAACAGAATTGTCCCCAACAGAAGCTACAGCTCCTTAAGAGCAGTGAAATCCCCTCTGTATTGCAAAAGGGAAAAACAGACATTAAGAGTCTTAGATTCTATGAACAAAATATACTAAGTGCACATGTACTGAGGTGATGGCTACTATTAATGTTGGTCTGCATTGCCTGTTGATGTTTTAATGTTTGACTGGATGGGCTTTTTCCCATGTCACTCTCTCACAGTTAACCTTGACTCTGTTGTTGACCTAACCTGAGCCTTGCATACTTTCCTGCTACATCAGGAAAAGGTTAGGAATTTATAAAGCAAAGCAAACAAGCCTCTGAGATTGGTTACTGTAATGGTTACTTTCCTGTTGGGAATTTTGAATCTAAAACAAAACAAGGAGATCAGACTTGTATATAACAGGCAGCTTGTGAGTCTGCAGCTCAGTTTATGCACACGGCACTGCAAGAAAAGATGTGCAGAAATGGGGCCAGTTTGCAGTATTCAAAGGGCCAATCTGCCTCTAACACACACATATATTATAAAGTGAAACATACATACAGTGTATTAAGTTGCTTAGATACAAGCAATTTAAAGAGATGGGAAATGTATCCATAAATGTGGAACATGGAGAATGTATCGATAATACTATAAACACTATCCTAAAAAGTACCAGTAGAACTGTTGCATCATTATATATTGCACATCTGAAACTAATACAACACTTGTAAGTTAATTGTCAATTGTAAATTTGAGTACTTGGTTTAGCTTAAGTCCTGAACAAGCTGCTGTAATTCATTGGTACATTAGGGATTGTCTGTTTTGATGACAGGCATTCCCTTGCTTTGTGCTAGCTATTCTTAATATGTAGCATAGCTGAAATACTACTAAATGATTAATTACTGGGCTTTAAATATAGAAGGTGAAGTAAACATTCTAATTCTAGAATTAATTCTAATTCTAATTCTAATTCTGCTAGAAAGTATTTTTTCTTTTACAAAATTATCTTTTTCCATCTAACCGATGTCTTTAATTCTATGGTTAGAAATAGGTTAGGGATTAAGACTGTTAAGTTCTTACTTACTATTAAGTAAACAGAAGAGCTATTACAGTATATTAAAAATAGATTTATGTATCACGGTGAACTGAATTACTGAAATTCAGGGAAAATGAATTTGTCAAATCTTTTTCTGAAATTAGACTTTGACAGGGAAGGTTAGGGTGATCTTCAGAATGGTAAATGCTGAGGAACTCCTAACAACCGGACGTGAGAACATCCAAGACCATTTTTCCTAACCCGCCGTGTCCCCCCCTCAACAGGGCTTCCTATAAACACTCTTTCCTTCCATTTAAAAAGTTGATTCTAAAAAGTCTCCAGAGCTGTGTTTACATTATTAGAACTCTCATACTATCAAATCTTCCCAAATAGCAGCAGTTTTCTCACCTAAGAAACTCTTTAGGTTTCATTAACATCACTAAGTGCCTAAGGTGTTCTGTACTGTCTAGCATTCATTCAATAAGCAATAAAGACTACCATTCATTCAGTAAACACCTGAGGATGATAAGATACTTCTGTAGTCCCCCTGCCTGGCATGGGAAGACTGGGAAAGACACAGCCATTAGCAATGTATCATTGTCTTTATGGGTTCCATATCTAGTCTTCTTTGAAATCATCATATGTGACCCTTTAATGTTTTGTTTAGTTTTATTTGCTTTGCTTTTGAATGTGCGTCATTTTAAATTGGACTTTTTGTGGCTGAATGCAAAGGTTTTCCGAGGATTTGTTGAGTTTTCTTGTTGACCATCAAATCAACAAGCAAAGAAATGTGATTTTAAGAAACATACTTTGAGATTTCATTGAAATTTGATATTCATTTATACAAATTTAACTTCACAATGAGTTATCCTATGTATATTACCTGTGAAAAAGTTTAGAAAGACCTGAAAATTTTTCTTGCCTTTTGACTGGGCTTAACCTTCTCTGAGAAGAAGCCACAGCCTTAGATTCTTCATTTGTGTTGCTAGATAGGCTGGATACAAGGGTCACCCAGAAGTCCTCTTGTCAAGTTTCCTGGTTTAGAACTTATTTGACAAAAGTGATTCCCATTTTTGGAAATAATTCACAACTATGCTGTATTTTTTATTTTTGCAAATGTCAAAAATCACAGAATTGAGAAGGAAGAATACATTTGAAGCCTGCTTGATTGTTGAGAAAATTAAAGTTCAGGTAATTGTAGAACCAGAACCATCTATTGGGCCCAGAACTAAAAAACCTTGTCACAGCTTTAATGGAAAGGGGTGCATGTGCCCCTTCAAATCACTATGTTTGTATCCTTTGGGTAAATATCTAGGAGTGCAATATCTATCTGGGTAAATATCTCGTAGTTATAGGGTAGCTCTATTTGCAACTTTTTGAGGAACCTCCATGCTGTTTTCCAGAGTGGCTGCACCAGCTTGCATTCCCACCAACAGTGTGGGAGGGTTCCCCTTTCTCTACATCCTTGCCAACATCTGTTGTTTCTTGACTTGTTAATTTTAGCCCTTCTCACCAGTGTGAAGTGGTATCTCACTGTGGTCTTGTTTGTAATTCCCTGATGCTGAGTGATGTGGAGCATGTGTCATGTGTCTGCTACCATTTGTATGTCTCCTTTGGAGAAATGTCTGTTCATGTCTTCTGTCCATTTCTTGACTGGGTTTTTGTTGTTTGGGTATTGATTTTTTTAAGTTTCTTTATAGATTTTAGATACTAGCCCTTTATCTGATAAGGCATTTGCAAATACATTCTCCTGTTCCATAGGTTACCTTTTAGTTTTTTTTACTATTTCTTTTGCGGTGCAAAAGCTTTTTATCTTGATGAAGTCCCAATAGTTCATTTTTGCCTTTTTGTTTCCCTTGTCTCTGGAGACATGTCCAGCAAAAAGTTGCTATGACCAAGGTCAAAGAGATTGTTGCCTGTGTTCTCCTCTAGGATTTTGATGGATTCCTGTCTTACATTTAGGTCTTGAATCCATTTGTGTATGGTATAGGAAAATGGTCCACTTTCATTCTTCTGCGTATGGCTTTTTCCAACACCATTTGTTAAGGACAATCTCTTCAACAAAGAAAGTTTTAAGTCAAGGCCTCACTAATTCCTACAGTATTAGTAATGCATCTCAGTTTTCAAAACTAACTTATTTTTTAAAAGCTTAAACTTAACTAAAAGATTTATAGTGAAAATAAACTAAAATGAACAAACATGAGAAATGTTCCTCTTTGAATTAGGGATCTAGGACCTTGAGTTTTCTAAAAAAAAGCATATCTTCCCAATGTATTCATGGTGATGTGGCATAAAAGATCCATTTAATTTATTTAAAACTACTTTAAATCAGATAACATCACTCTGAAGTACACTACCAAAATGTTAATTGAGAAAAGCTGAAAATAGTTTTAGTTTACTCAGTATCATATGCTAGAAGAACGTTTGCATGGGAAAACACTGAAGAGCTAATTTTTAAATAAGATTTCACAAACTTAAGGTGCAAAATGGGTCCCACAGCTTCTTCCTCTAGAGTAATAATTACTTTTCACTGCTTGTTGGCTGCTTGTGAAAATTTGATTGTAATAATTCAAATGCTCCTATAAAACTATTCATATCCACCCATGCTGTTCTGATTACCACAGCCAGCCCCATAACAGCAACTCACAAACTACCCCTCCAGGCCTCTATAAGTGGACTGGGCTGACACCCCCATGCCTTGCATCATCTTACTGCTGTATTCCCCATTGCTGGCCCCAGTTGTGGAATTCAGGAAAAGGTCAACATATCTGTGTTGCATGTTGGCCCAGTCTTTGGATATAGCTGCCACACACAGCTTCTTTGAGAGTGGCAAACTCAACATCAGCTTTACCTTTCATTCTTCCAACAGGACTAATCTCAATATAGACCCTCACAGGGTTGAATGGAGAGAAGAAGTTGAAATGTTGTTCTCTGTGGCTTTTTGTGGCAGCCCTCTCATGTGGACACAGTGTCCAGTAGTACTCTGTACAGAGAAGCCGCTGTCTCCATTGTCTGTGGTCATACATGTCCAAGAGATAGTAACTGAGGTCTTTTCCAAATAGATGGGTGGTGAAGCCGTATCACCGAGGCTGCTGTACTCCTCAGCCCCCATAGCCTGCACTATAAGCACCATACCTCATCCTCTCTAGGCCCACTTGTTTGACAGTGCCAGTATACCTCCTGGCTGTGCCAGAGTGGTCATAAAGCCAGCCGCTGTACAGACATGAACTTCAGAGGGTGATCTGAGAATGACTTAACTCCTTCCTGACTGCTCTTGAACTCTTCAGTATACCTATGCCCTTTTCTCTCCTTCTTCTTCCCTAGGGTCTTCTCACATAATTCCTATGAGGCAACCTGCACAAAGGCTTCCCCTGTAATCTTGTCTGTGGGATCCACAGGCAATGTGATCCCCTTTGGCACAATTTCCAACCCCAAGAAAGACTGAAGAATTTCTTCCTTGGTGCATCCAGTTAGGAGTCCTTGAAGTCACACAAAGCCAACATTGGCTGTGTAGGCACTGTTTCGACCTCTGTGCTTCAACACCCAGTCCATCTTCATTCTGTGGGACTTGAACACCTTAGTGTACTGGTATCCCATGCTTTCCTGGTCTTTTTTAAGGGCCATTTCTAACATCGCCTTCTGATTTGAGTTCAACAAAAGCCTTACCACTCCGCCTGGCTTCTCTAGTACCAGTGAAATGAATGCCTACAGTCCCATCATGAATTGTGTAGTCAGAAAGGAAATTCTGCACATCCTTAATAGAGCAGGACCAGGGCATGCCATGGAGCTTGACCACAAAACTTATACCTCCCTGGGGACCCAGCGTCATCGACACTTGAGAGGACAGACGTCAAACAAGCTGGGGTTCAGCGTTTTGTGGCTTAAGGAACAACCCGGGGAATAGGGGAGGGAGATATGTATGGTTGGAAACACTCCTAATAGGTAATGAATTGTACACTGAGGGAAGAGGACTGATTTCTATTTTCATCAAACAAGCACAGTTTTTAGCCAAAGGAGCTCCAATTCCATCTGACACTTAAAAACAGTGGGTTCTGGGGGAAATCCAGGTGCATCCTTTTTGTTATTAACCTCCAGCTCCAAGTCTCAAAGCTCCCACTCTTCTTCACATCCAGCACCTCGGTTGTCCCTCTAAGTACCTTCTTCTCCAGAAAGACATGGAACAGTCCAAGATAATTTAATTGACTTGAAGGGGAAGTTTTCCCAACATGGATAAATGTTTAAACCAATGTTTGCATGCCATTTTTTTTCAACGTCCATCAAATTAAGTTTGTAATCTCAACTTTAAATTGATCCTACTGCTGTCCAAAATGTCTTTATGGCAGAAGTGGACTAAAGTACCAGGCTGATTTGGGGGGAAAATAATTTTATCTGTAATGGAGAATGTGCAGCATCTTCTTCCAACATCTTTCATCCTGTCTTCACAGCCTGAATCATTCATCTCACAAATATGTTGAGTACCTAACATTTGCTGCCTGGAAATTTATGCTTTTCTTAACATATAAAGATGACAGACAGTCATTAGTCTATCATCAAGATCTAAAATTTATTTTCTTCTAGCTTGATGGTAAGCTCACTTAGTGTTGTTTTCAAGATGCCAGTTTGAGGCCATGGAAGAGAAAAAAGAGAGTTCCATACAGCCTGACCTGACCCTTGACTCATCATGATCCAACCAATGAGTTTTCATGCAAAAAACACAGCCCTTTTATGCAGTGCCTTTAACTGTGGTTTATCGGTAGAGATTAAATTATGGAACCACTAGCTGCATTACCAAATTTAGTCAAAGCATTTGCAATGAACTTTCTTTCTGATTCAGCAGTACTGAATTTTATTTTGTTTTTCCCAATTAAACAAAATGTCTCAACCATGACTAGAAAAGGAAGGAGGGGGGAAATCAACCACTGACCTTTTCCAATATCTGGGCAAACCTCATCTTTTCAGATTATATACTGTATGTGTGTATGTGTGTGTGTGTGTGTATACATATATGTATATATGTATGTGTGTGTGTGTGTGTGTGTGTATATATATATATTTATATATTCTGTGTAAGTAGTGTGTGTATATATTAATGCCTGAGGACTTGGAGGAGGCAATGACAGAAAAGAAGGCATTGATTTCAAGAGTGGTCAACAGTGCTCGCCCTGCTTATCCTGTATTGAGGTCTGGTTCCTGGCACTTCCCTCAACTATCACAAATTCTGATGTCTCAGGTTCTGACTTTACTTCAGAACTTTTATATTTATTGTGTTGAAAATCTGCTTCCCTTACCATCTTCCTTCAAACTGGTTCTAATTCCTGTGTTGCAGCTTGACAATCAAGACAGCAGGTAGAATGAAAAGGAGTTACACTTTCGAAGCTCTGCTGCTTAACTGGGCTTTGCAGAAGCCGGGTTGGTGGGGCGTTCTCTAGACATCACTCACAACACAGGATTGTCTCTCTGTGAGTGGTCACTTGCAAAGATTGGCTCTGCCTAAAATTAGCCAAAAGGTTTATGGAGTTTCGATGTGGCTTATTTACTTTTTTATTGTAGTAAAACTCATTTTCATAAAATACGCCATCTAATCTGAAAGTGTGCAATTCAGTGGCTTTTAACACATTCACAATATGGTGCAACCATCACCACTATCTAGTTCCAGAATATGTTCATCACTCATAAGGAAATTCCAAGCCCCTTTATGCTGGAACCCCCTTCACCAGCCCCTGGCAACCACTAATCTGCTTTCCACCTTTATGGACTTATTTATTCTAGATATTTCATACAAATGCAGTTATATAAAACGTAGCCTTTTGTCTGGCTTCTTTCACTTGCCATAATGTTTTCAAGGTGAGTTCATATTGTAACATTTAGTGGTACTTCATTACTTTTCTTGGCTGTATTATATGGATGTACCATATTTATCCATTCATTAGTTGATGGACATTTGGAGTGTTTAGATTTTTTGAGTACTGTGGTGCTGCTGTGAACATTCATGTACCAACTTTTGTTTGAAGATCTGTTTTCATTTCTTTTGTGTCTATACCTATATGGTAGTTCTATGTTGAACTCTGAGGAACCTCCATACTGTTAACAACAGCAGGTGTACAGTTTTACATTCCTGCCAGCAATGTGTGAGGGTTCCATTTTCTCTGGATGGTTACCAAAACTTTGTTAATTTCCAGTGTTCTTTATTATACCTATCCTAGTGGATGTAAAGTGGTATTTCATTGTGCTTTTGACTTGCATTTCTTTAAGAGTAACAATGTTCATTTTTTTTCATGTGCTTATTGACCGTGTGTTATCTTCTTTGGAGAAATGTCTATTCAAGCCCTTTTGCCCATTAAAAAAATTTTTTTTTGAGATTTTATTTATTTATTTGACACAGAGAGTGTGAGCGTGCACAGCAGGGGGAGCAGCAGAGGGAGAGGGAAGAAGCAGACTTCCTGCTGAGGAGGGAGCCTGACATGGGGTTCTGTCCCAGAACCATGGGATCATGACCTGAGCTGAAGGCAGATGCTTAACTGACTGAGCCACCCAGGTACCCCATCTTTTTACCCATTTATAACTCAAATTTGTCAAAGTTCTTTATATATTCGGGATACTAGACCCTTATCAGATACACGATTTGCAAACGCTTTCTCCCTTTCTCTTTTTACTTTCGACAGAGTCCTTTGATACTTGTGTATGAGTTTTACAGAGCTGGCCCCAAGTAAAATTTGAAGGAGTATCTTTAGTCAGTCAGTCAGTGTCTCTCTCCTGACTTTGCCCTCTTTTTTTAAATTTTGATTTATTTTATTTCATTTTTTAAATTTCCTTTCAGTGAACCAGCATTCATTGTTTATGTACCACACCCAGTGTTCCATGCAATATGTGCCCTCTCTGATACCCACCACTAGGCTCACCCGACCTCCCACCCCTAGCCCCTTCAAAACCCTCAGATCGTTTTTCAGAGTCCATAGTCTCTCATGGTTCGTCTCCCCCTCCAGTTTCCCCCAACTCCCTTCTCCTCTCCATCTTCCCATGTTCCCTCTTTCACTTTTCTTCACTCACTTCCAGTTTCTTCATTTCTCTTATACTATACTCCCCAAAGACCAGGGGAAAAAAAAAAAAAAAAAAAAAAAAACAACCCTTTCTGTTAAATTCATTCACATTGGCATGTAAATGACTAATAAGGCCTAATGACTTACTCTCCCACCAAAGGTGTTAGCATGTCAGTAACTGAAAAGAAAGCAAAGGAATTCATGAAATACTGGACATTGATGAACACAGTAGGCTGAGATCATGGGACACCTTTATGGTGCTCCTGAAATCACACTAAGTTAACACTTCCAGTTCTACTTAAAATAAGGATTGTAATCACAGATCTGAGGTTTCACAAAACCAATCTGGTCCTCTGTAAAACTCTGTACTAAGCCTGTGGGGCTTCTGTGGGCGAACACTGTGCCAAGCACATTAGTAATTAAGCCTCAACGTTGTTCTGTTCTTAAACAGCCAGTAGTTCAGATGCTTTTAGAAAATAGACACTCTCCTTGAGTTTCATCTATTGGACGACTAACGTCACTTCGGAGCTCTCATCCTTATATATCTTCAGAGCACCATGAACTGCACTGAACATGGTTGCATTTTCTTATTCCTGAACCATATTGTCCTGGGGCTGAAATGAATCTATAGCTTCTTAGCCTTCCATGCCTGCTTGGGTACCCATTGAGTCTTCTCCGTCATTCCCTGGACATTCTTCGTTTCAGTATCACAGAGGCTGTTGACAGCTCTAATGATTATGTTTGAAGACAAAACCTAAATTACCCTAATCAGCCTGCTCTGAGGCTGGCAGGTATGTGGTGCTGTCACAGCGAGTTGGTGATATACAATCTGCCCTGAATAGAGCTTTCTTCCAGCTGCTCTGACAGGGCCACCTGCCGTCTGTGCCCCACTTCCTGCCAGGAAGCTCTGTGACCTTCAGTGGCCAATGCCAAGTGATTAGAAAGCTGGTAGCATTTGTGCCAGGACCTTTGTCTCTGTGGGTTTTGTTTGCTGCGACAGAGAATCAGGAAGTTCCAGAAAAGAACTAAAGAGATGTTTTCTCCTTATCCAAAGATACAGAGTAAGGATTCTGTCTATACAAAGGTGATGAGAAGTAGCTCAGGGCAAGCCTTTCCTTTCTCAGACTTGTGCAAGTAAGATTTGGCTAACAAATCTCTCAAAATATGCAAGCACCTTTGAGCTGCTTATGAGAAAAGAGACAGGAGAATCTAATAAGATAAATCTAAAAGTTAAAAACCAGACCAGCTTAACAATGAGTAATTGGAAAGTGAAATTTTTAAAAATACCGTTCCAAAAATATGAAAGCACAGGAATAAGTCTGATAAAAGATGTGTAAGACCTGTAAAAAAAAAACAAAAACAAAAACAAAAAAAAACTGAATAAAAATAAAAACGGAGAAAGATTATAGAGGATCAAAGTAAGTGAAGACATACATCTTATTCATGAATCAGATGACTCAGCATTGTAAAGATGTCAGTTCTCTGTAAAATGATCTATAGACTCAAAACAATCCTAAACAAAATTCTAAGAGACGTCTTTGTAGAAATTAATGAGTTGACTTGAAAATTTGTATGAAAGTGCAAAGGATAACCAAAATAACCAAAGCAAATTTGAAAAAAGAAGAAAGTTGGAGGGCTAATGCTGCCTGATTTCAAGACTTAGAAAGCTAGGGTATGAAGATAGTGTGGCAATGGTGTAAAGATACAGTAGAAAAGAATAGAGAGCCTAGAAACAGACCTACTCACATATGTGATTTTCAACAAAGTCACAAAGACAAGTCAATGGAGAAAGTATAGTTTTTTCAACAAAACCTGCTGGAATAATTGGATATCCACATACAGAAATATGAATCTTGATCCACAGTTTGTATAATATGCGCAAGTTAACTCAAATGGTTCATAGACTTAAAGTTTAAACCTACAAGAGTACAAAACTTCTAGAAGAAAACATGGGAGAAAAATGTTTGTGACCTTGGGTTAGACAAAGATTTTGATCAATAAAAGAAAATACTGCCAAGTTAAACTTCATAAAAATTAAAACCTATGCTCTTTAAAGATATCATTATCAAAATGATCAGACTAGATACAAACTGGGAGAAAATGTTTAAAATATGTTTTTCCTAAAGGATTTGCATCAAAAACATGTAAAGAACACTCAGACTCAATAATAAGAAAATAAACAATTGCAAAAATGCATAAAAGATTTGAATAAAGTCTAAATCCTAGAAAGAAGACCATTATCACAATCAATGTCAAGAAATAACACACCCACACTCAGCCCTTTAGTAGGATTGTCTAGAACAGCTGTGGCAGGAATAGTAACAACAAGCAGCTCTGATTTGGGAAGAGTTTCCACCCAATCCATTGTTTTACCTAAAGGTTCTCAACCTTTCCAAAGAAGATACAAAGATAGAAATAAACGTGGAAAAATGTTCAACATCCTTAGTCATTAGGGAAGTATAAATTAAAACTACAGTTAAATATCACTACGTACTTATAAGAATAGCTAAAATTAATAAGCCTGACCATATGAAATGTTGATGAGAATGTAGAACAGAAACGGTCATAAACTGTTCGTTGGAATGTAATTTGGTTCAATCATTCTAGAAAACACTTTGGCAGTTTCTTAAAAAGCTAAAATACTAAGAGATATTTTCATACCCTTGTTCACAAAACTATTTACAGTAGCCAAAAGTGGAAGCAACTCAGATATCCATGGGTAGATGAAGAGATAAAGTGTGGTCTATACACACAATGGGATATTAGTGAGCCTTAAAAAGGAAGAGAATCCTGTCACATGCTATAATATAAAAGAAACTTGAGGATTTGTGGTTAGTGAGATAAGCCAGTCACAAAAAGACAAATTCTGAATGATTTTGGTTATCTAAAATAATCAAGTTCATAGATACAGAAAGTGGAACAGTGGTTACCAGGGATTGAGGGGAGTGGGGAAAGGGAGTTGTCTAGTGGATATAAAGTTTGAGATTTACAAGATGAGGTTTTAGAGATCTGTTTCATAATATGTGAATATACTTAATACTGCTGAACTTTGCATTTAAAAGTGGTTAGATTTTAAGTTGTGTAAAAATTTTTTTTAAAGATTTTATTTATTTCTTTGAGAGAGAGACAGTGAGAGAGAGCATGAGAGGGGAGAAGGTCAGAAGGAGAAGCAGACTCCCCTTGGAGCTGGGAGCCTGATGTGGGACTCGATCCCAGGACTCCAGGATCATGACCCGAGCTGAAGACAGTTGTTAAACCAACTGAGCCATCCAGGCACCCTAAGTTGTGTAAAATTTAATGGTAAATTTTATGTTGTGTATTTTTAACCATAAAAATGAAGAAAAAGTTAAACATACTATATGATATAGTCATTCCACTCCTAGGTATTTACTTATGAGAAATGAAAGCACTTATTCATACAAAAACTTGCACAAAAATGTTCATAGAAGCCTTATTTGTAACATCCAGAAGCCAGAAACAACCCAAATATCTACGAACAAATGGATGGAGACACAGATTGTGCTATTAATGTAATTGTTTCTGGACTCTTGGTTCTGTTCCTTTGGTTTATACATCTGTCCTTATGCTCATACCACACTGTCTTGATTATTGTAGTTTTGTAGTAAGCTTTAACATTGGGAAATATCAATTCTCCAACCTTGTTCTTTTTCAAGATCATTACCTATTCTGGGATTGCATTAAATCTATATATCAATATATCAATATATCTCTAACAATAGAAATCCAGAAGTCTCTCCCAGAAACCTCTATAAATAGTAAATTGCCCTTTCATATTTGATCATTTTATTAAATCAAGCCATTTTCTTTTTACTTTGTTCCTAAATCTGGGTAATCCCTTTTATGAACTTAAAGAATTTTACTAAGTAGAATTACATGTTTTTTATTTGGTATTATTTATCTTTATTACTTTCATATTTCATTAAAAGCCTAGTCTTTCAAAGGCAGCTGAGTGGTTCAGTAGGTTAAGTGTACAGCTCTTGATTTCAGCTTAGTCTGTATCTTATGGCTCCTGAGAGCCAGCCCTGAATTTGGGCTCTGTGCTCAATGGGGCATCTGCTTGAGATTCTCTCCCTCTGCTCCTCCCCCCATACATGCTCTCTCTCTCTCTTTCAAGTACATAAATCTTAAAAAAACAAAACAAAACAAAACCTATACTTTCACTTTTAGTTTCTCTGGGTTTCCCTTAGAATCTGTCACAATAGGTCCAAAAAGAAGATGGTAGTATATGGCTTTGAAGCCCACTACCAGCGTTTCTTCTTTGTTGCTGTGTTGTCTTCATTTGAGACCCTTAAAGATAAGGATACTGTGGGTTGAGCTATAGCAAATTCGGCTCAGATCCTGTTACGTTACAAAAGAACATCCCAAGAATGCCAAATTTGTGTGTGCTAATCCTGAGCTTTCACAGGCTTGCTTTCACTTCCTGGAAAAGCCTCTTGATGGCTTTGGACCTTGAAAATCATTGGGCTGCAAAAAGGAATGGTGACACAAGGAGAGAAGGACACACAGAGACACTTTCTTAATAAAGCACTGACCTTCCCTCACCCATAAGGCCTCAGTGTCCTCACTGTCAGTCCTGTGTCAACAAAGAACCCTGGACAAAGCAGTGTGCCTGACCAGGGGGTTGGAGTGGCTGAAAAGAAAGACCATGGGAGAAGACTGAAGGAAGTTTCAAGGACAGAAAATTAGCCCTGTGAAGCATATTTACTCCTTGCCTCTGCTATGTTGGATTCCAACCCAAGCTAAGAAGCAACTGTGTAGAAATGAAAGGGCTTGTTGTTGGCTAGAGGTCATCAATAACAGAAGATTTAAGAATGTGAATGTGCAAGGAGTGATGATGAAGTCCAAAATATTGAAAAAGAGGACCATTATTATAGTCAGTCTCAAGAAAGAACACACCCACACTCAGTCCTTTAGTACCATTGTCTAGAACAGCTGCAACAGGAACAGTAACAACAAGTAATTCTGACTTGGGGATAGATGCCACCCAATCCATTGTTTCACCTAAAGGTCTTCAATCTTCCCACCCCAGAATCTCACTATCATGCACTCATTTTACTGCCAGCCTTAAGGAAGGGAACTGTAGCTCAGGACATGGCTGACAGCTTCACTTGGAGAAGTCTTACTCAGAGCCCTCTAAAGTATGTGGTCTTTGCTCTCCCTGAAGTGGTTTGCCTGCTGGGCTTCTGTGGTCCCAAAACAGTGGCATCTGCTAACCCTATATTCACCTAAAAGGGCATGTTGTCTCTACTCTGTGCCATCCTGCTACCCAGTTACATCCCCCTTTTTAAGACCTCCATTTCCTCAGTCAAGATGTTGGCCTAAGTTGGCTGCTAAGTTCTTTGCACAGTGTATGTCCCATGACATTTGGAAAGTACTTGGCTTGGGATCTAGTGCCAACTATTACCTGCCCTTACCAGAGCTTTCTCCACTTTAGGTGCCCAAACCAGAGACCTTGAAGCCATCCTTGATTCTCTTCTCTCACACACACCCTTTGTCTAATCCAGCTGCTGATGCTGGCAGTTCTACCTTTAAAATGTATCCCACATCTAAACACTTCTGACCACCTTCATCCCCCTACCTTCATCTCTTACCTGCAATATTACACCAGCCTCGCCATTGGTCTTTCTACTCCTGCTCCCTTTGGACAATTCTTTACTTTGCAGCCAGAGTGATCCCATTACAGTGTGAGTCAGATCACATTACCCCTCCACTTAAAACCTACCAAGTCCCCCTTATTTCACTCAGAGTAGAAGCCAAACACCTTCTAGAGCTTTTAAGACTCCTGCCTCAGGGCCTCTGCACTTTCTGTTCTCCTTGGTTCTACACTTTATGCCAAATGTCCACATAACTCTCTCCTTCACCTCCCTTGAGAATTTATTCAATGATCACCTTCTCATTTGGGTCTATGATGGCAACCCAACTTAAAATGGTAATGCCCCCTACATCCCCTGTCCCTCGGCCCTGCTGTGCATCCTCCACAGTACTTCCAACATGCTGCATGTTGCATTTGTTTTCTCCCTACCTCAATTAGAATGTTTGACAAATGAGAACAGGGATTTTTGTTTGTTTTTTTGCTGATGTATCCCCAGTGCTTAGACCATAATCTGACACTTGGAAGGCTCTGAGAACTATTTAACTAGATTAATGAAATGAGGAACAGCAAGTTCTTTCTTGCATGGAAGTGGTAGAGTAGCATATATTTTCTTTCCCTCATTCCTCAGTCTCATTCCCTTATCTCAGCTTACATTTGCCGCTCATTTCTTAAATGTGATATTTCTTGGAAGTAGCATGAGGAGGGACCACATTCCAATGGCGGTCTGCAGGGCTAGTCCTTGGACTAGAAGTATACCTCATATTACATAACACTGCATTTCTCTACAGACAAATCCACTCCAGCCTCTTTTCTGTGTCTCGAGCTTCTTTGTATGGCTGGCATTCCTAGGTCATGTTAGAACTTGCCTGTTTGAGAAGCCAAAATTGAGATTTGGGAATCAATATTTTGAAAGTCCATGACAAATACCCAGATAAATCCATCCAAAACTGAGCTTCCAATCCTCTTTAGTTTTGAACTTCAAATCTAAAATGTCTTTTAAACTTCGAAGTGGAGAGGTTCAATAGGCAGATACATGTGCCAAAATCTGTGAGGAAAGAAAAAAAATGGTTTGTTAAAAGAGTCATGGTGATAAGAGCCTATGTGTAGAAACTTGAGGTTGAATCAGATGTAAAAAGTATCTCTCAATTACTCCCTCTCTCCCTCACTCACTCTTTCATTCATTTATTCACTCAATATCCCTGTGACACAGATTCTTCATGGAATAACCTTCAAACACACATAGCACCAAAACTAAACTTAAAAATGATTTTTTAAAAAATTCAACTTAGTTAACATATAATGTGTTATTAGTTTCAGAGGTAGACTTCAGTGATTCATCAGTTGCATATAACACCCAGTGCTCATTCCATCAAGTGCCCTCTTTAATGCCCATCACCAAGTTCCCCCAACCCCCTCCCACCTGCCCTCCAATAACCCTTAGTTTGTTTCCTATACTTAATAGTCCCTTATGGTTTTATTAGAGAAGAGGAGCCAGAAGATCCATCAATCATCCCACCCCTCAGCTTCCCTCTCTTGCTCCTAGGGAGGGTACCACACCAACTGGAAAGTGAGTTTTTCTTTCACATTGGAATTTCCTGGTGAACAAAATTCCCCACTTCATTATATGTTATAATGACAAAGAGTTACAGTGAACCAATAGTTACAAGTAGCTCAGAACTCCTATGGAGATATAAAGAGACTTATGCTCTAAAACAGAAGTTCTCAACACAATCTACATATTCTCACCTGGGGCTCTTTTTTAAACTATGGCTATCCATACCCATCCTAGATAATCATATTTAATTGGTCCAGCATAGGTCCTGGTAATAAGTGGTTTTTAGAAGCTTCCCCAGTTTATTCTTATGTGTAGCCAAGGTTAACAATTATTGGTCTAAACAAAAACCGTAACCTAGTCTATTTGTTAGGCCACCGAAATGCAGTGATTTTTTTTTTAATACAGTGACTTTAATTTGAGATTTAAATAATGATGAACAGATGAAGTGAGAAGTAGAAAGATGTAAGGGAGCATTCCAGGCAATGGGTATACCCATGAATACCATGCTAGAATGGATGTTCTGGTTTTAGAAAGCCAAGAGCAAACTCTACAGCCATTTTAGCTGTTCTTTAACACAGAGGTGTGATGCCCAAAAGAAGAACATTCCTGATTTCCCACAAAGTCATATAGGAAATGAGTTAAAGAATCTGGACTCTGGGATCAAAACTGAGGGTTACAGAAGGGAAGGGGGTGGAGGAATGGGGTAGCCAGGTGATGGGAATAAGGAGGGCACATATGGTGATGAGTGCTGGGTGTTATATGCAACTAATGAATTATTGAACACTACATCAAAAACTAATGATAAATTACATGATGGTTAACTGAACTTAATAAAAAAATAAAAATAAATTAAGTACCTTCTATAATACATGAAAAAAAAAGAAGAAGAGAAAAGAAAACACCATCATATAGAGCTGGCACTGCTGCAGGACTGATTGGGTATATACCTAACAAAGGAATAGGTCTTTTCACTTCCCTCAGTACAGATTTAGTTTGCAATTTTTGCTCATGTATCTACTGTGTTTGGGATTAATACCGTAGGACCATACCTCAGGACCTTCAAAAGGAATGCTAATGCATATAATTCCACCTTGACTTTATGAGTTTTCAGAGACAAAACCAAGACCCTCTGGGGACAGGATACTGGAACTATCCTATAAAAAGGTGTTCTTACTTAACAGTTATCCTATTTGGTGAGGCAAGAGGTAGAAAAATGTCACATTAACAAAGAAAATGCAGGATTTGAATTTCATATTTCTAAAAGGTACAGGAAAGAATGACCTTTATTGCACCTTTCCCCATCTTCTGAGGAGCAGGGGCCAGTAATCATTTTAACCCTCACAGGCTCTGAACAGAGTTTTGTTCATAGTATAATCATGTCTGGGGCACAGTTTGATAGGTGTGCAAATCTCCATTCCCCTTGTTCTAAATATTTTTTGTTTATCTATAGCTTTTGTCCTTGTCTTCCAATTGCTAATGGTTTGGGAAAATTAATGACCCAGGAGATAAACAAACAGGTTTTGTTTCTGAACATAAAATCTTTATGGTCCTGCCAAAGATTTTTTTTTTCTACACTATGTATTTCCCTCTTTCGCTGAGGAGAAAAATGATGCTTGCAGGAAATATTTATCTTCTCGTATGCCTTATGCAAGTCATGAGGGAAATAGAAATTAGAACGACCTTAAATCCTTGCACCATATTGTGTCTTTACTTCAGCCATTATGGTATCAGGGGACAGGGGAGTGGGAGAGGAATGATGTTAAAATAATGTGAACTTGGGGTAGAAGTTTCCAACGTAAACATCTTCTGAATTTCTTCTTTACTCTGAAATGAATTACTTGAAACAAATCACTCTGTCATAATACGTTTTTTGTTTTACCAGGCCAAAGAGAAGAGATTTATTTTCAAACTGTAGCAGATATTTGGGGTCATAAACAAATCTTAGTGGTTAGTGCTCCCAGAACATTTGATGCCACCTCTTTGAATTCATATAGTCAATAAAATATATATATTCAACTTATATTGTCAGTATATTCTAAAGAAGCCCACTTTTGTATATGCCTCGGTATATACATATGCAACTTCTAATCAGTTGCCTGGAGGGATGGATGGGATACTGATGGAGCTGCTTTCACTAGAAAATATTTGCAAGATAGCTTTGGAAGTAGTAGAAAGAGAAAGTACTTTTATTTTGTAAGTATTTGGTACTTGTTATGAAACAGATACTGTGCTAGAGGTTGGAGATATGGATAAAACATGATACGTGGCTTTGAAAGAGCTTTTATCTGAGCTGGGCCTTGGAGTATGTGTAGGAGCTAGCCAGAAGGAAGGAAGAAAGGGTATTCCAGGTTGGAGGTGGGGGATGGGAATAGCATGTTCAATGACATAGAATGTGCAAGCTCTAGGAAGTTCCAAGAGGAAGGAGATCTTCAGAGTAATTGGAACACTTGATTCATTTGGAAAAAGATGGAGTCAAGTCCAAGATGATAATCAGGAGGCAGCAGAGTATAGCGGTTGATGGCACAGAGTCTGGCCTGAGGTCAACCCCTGGCCTCTTCATTGAGTAGCCTTAATGTCTTCACCTTTTTCCTTCATCTGCAAAATGAGAAGATGATAAGATCTCATGGGTGCTGAGAATAGTACCTGATATGATTTGCCAAATTAAAGCAACAGTTTATCCTAAGATGATGAGGACTAATGCTGAAATGATGTCAGTGGGAAAGAAAGGAAAGGCCATTGCAATAGATGTTTCCCCCGTGTATTTAAACGGCTTGTCAAATGACTGGATTGGGTTCAGTGAGGAATAGAAGAAGAAGGAAAAAGGTCAAGAATGGCGATCGTGGTTTTAACTTGAGAAACCCTAGATGGTAGGGCCTGTGGTTGAAGTCAGAATATATAAGGTGGAGATCTATTTCTGCCATGCTATGTTTAAGGCTCCCACATAACAACCGGGTAGAGACCTCTGTTAGAAATTAGCAATAAGAGTTTGTAGTTGGAGAAATAATAAAAATAATGAATTTGACAATTGTCAGTATAGAAATAAATGGTCACTGAAGTCAAAAAGGAAATTTAAAATGTGAATATGTGGAGTAGGTTTTCTCAACTTCAGTGCTATTAACATTTTGGGGGGCTGGTTCTTTGTAATGCAGGGGGCTATCTTGTACATTCCAGATGTTGAATAATATCCCTTACCTCCACCCACTAGATGTCAGTGGTTCTTTCTGCCTTCATCAACAACCAAAGATGTCTCCAGATATCACCCCATCCCCAGGGCAGGGAAGGTGGTAGAGACTAGTCCCTTCTTGAAAACCTCAGGTGTAGAGTAATGACAGTGGAGGGGGAAACTTGGGCAAATTATGTTCAGTTTCTGAATACATTAATTGCAAATAATCATAGGAATAACACAGATGTTGTTGTAAGAGGCATTCTGAAGTAGTCAAATGCTGAGCAAATGGTACTTACTATGATTAGCCAAAGTTGAAAAATCCATGTGTGTTATAGGTGAAATGATGGGATTTTTTTTATTAACATAAAATGTATTATTATTTTCAGGGCTATAGGTCTGTGATTCATCAGTCTTACGCAATTCACAGTGCTCACCATAGCACATACCCTCCCCAATGTCCATCACCCAGCCACCTTCCCCTCTAGCAATCCTCAGTTTGTTTCCTGAGATTAAGAGTCTCTTTTGATTTGTCTCCCTCTCTGGTTTGTCTTGTTTCACTTTTCCCTCCCTTCCCCTATGATCCTCTATCTTGTTTCTCAATTTCCTCATATCAGTGAGATTATAGGATAATTGTCTTCCTCTGACTGACTTATTTAACTTAGCATAATACCCTCTAGTTTCATCCATGTCATTGCAAATGGCAATATTTCAGATTTTTTGGTGGCTGCATAATATTCCATTGTATATATATGCCACATCTTTTTTATCCATTCATCTAGGCTCATTCCATAGTTTGGCTAAGAAATGCGGGGATTTTTTGGTAGCCTTTCTTGTTTTAGGAGAGGTTTGGGTCATTATAAAGGATATTCATCCATCTTCACTAGTATTGTCAGTTCCTCCTCACCTCACACACACATGCTCAATTTCAAATGGTAAAGCCAAGTCTCCAAATCCTAGACTGCTCTCACCCAGGGCTGAATTCAGCTGGCTGAAGTATTTCAAGTCCCTCTTCTCAATTCTTTCTGCTCCTCTTCTATCCCCAATAGGGGAAACTAATGTTAATGTCAGACAACATGTCCGTGGCTGTTCATGAATCTTGGTTGTCATAGTTGCTGATCATGAGATTTGTGATATCATATATCTTGGTATTACTAGGAATTTTTTTTTTTTTTAAGGCAAACAAAAACAAAGTCAGACCCTGGGGTCTGGTTTTCAACAGCAGTAAATAATTCCCTGTATTCTCTTTCACACTAGGCCCTTTTCCAAATAAAGTTCAGCTATATCTCAGTGGAGGAGCCTGAGGACCAAATGGCTCCTGTAAATCAGGGAACTTGCAGTAGAGAATGCCATAATCTCTATCTAGGAACTGTTCCCCACAGCCTTTTGCCTTGGGGAATAATCGTTAGTGAAGCCGTAACATTGCTCTTCTTATTTTAAATCCTTTCTCCTCTTGGATGTACCTGAAAGTTGTTGGTGTTTTTATGTGTTTTTTGTTTGTCTCTTTAATTTTCTCTCCCCACTTCTCAACCAAACAATCTCAAGAAGCAAAGATATACTGCCTGGAACTGAGAGTCACTGTTCACTCAACCAACAAAATCTGGCCTCCAGCTAAGGTTGAAGGCAGCTGGCTGTGAGTGCCTCAACCTGTTGAACCTGCAAAGGCCCCACCTCCCACACCACTGGCCATGACATGGAAAATTCCTGGGCACAGAAGGGTCAGCCTACAGACAAGGAATCAGCCAGCCATGCTTCTCTGGGCACAAGGACCTTGGCATCTGGCCAACCACTGTCATTAAAAGTGGGGGCTTTTATGTTAGTTTTTCTTAAGTTCATGTTTCGGGCAGCTTTTTATTATGATGTGATTTTTTTTTTTTTTTTCCCCAAGGCCAGGCCTCCACCCTTCTCCCATCTTTGGTGGAATGTGTTAATAATTTGCTCTAGGGACATGAAAGCTTCTTTGATACAAGTAGAATAAACACATGGAACACTGTTCAAAGGTTTAATTTCCACAATAGGAGCCCAGTTTGGGGACTGAGAATTGGATGGAGAGAACAGTCTCATTTCTGAATCACTTTTCTCCCACAGTGTCCCTCCTTTGCCTCTGCAGCTCTTTCCTGACTTGTCCAGCTTAGGACAATGCCAGCATGTGGTCTAGGACTCTTCAGACAGTTGGCAGCCAACAAAGGCCATCACTAACTGTTGTGGTAAATCCCTACACAAGTCCTGAAACAGATTGTAAAGGCAATTTCCTTCTAGATGGGGTTACTTTGTGTGAGCCAAGGATTTTTCTAACTGCTTAACTAAGACTTGCTTCATGAAATCAAAACATATTAGAATGGAAAAGACATTGAGTCCAGCCTTTTCATTTTTTAGATGAAGATGTGAATGCCCAGGAAGAGTACATGACTTATCTAAAATCACACAGGTCTTCCAAATCCCAGCATGGATTTTCCTCAAGACCTGCACTGTTATAATCCTATGGTTCCCAAGGACTGGCGGAAGTCAAAACAAACAAACAAACAAAAACCCTTTTCAGGATTTCTCTAACTGTCTCTTTCTGTGCCCATCCCCATTTTGGGGTGCTTCTGCCACCAAACCCTGGGCACCATCTCAGGAGCCCATGAGCTCTCTAGAATCTCACTCAGTTGCATGGTCTCAGTGGTCTGGCACGCTAGGGGTAGCTTACCCATGGTTCTCCAAAGCGTTCATCCTACAACCTCAAGGCCCTGTTTTCTGAAGCAAAATGAATTCCCAAAAAGCCATCCCAGCAGACAATGAGTCAATGTACTACCCATCTCAGACCCCAGGCAATTAGTCGAAATTCCTCTCCACTCACAGAAATGCATTTAAACATCCTGAAGCCAGCATGGAGAAGACTTGAACATGGCTATGGTTATTATGTCTTGGTGAGGTTTGTACTAGAGGCCCTTTCAAGTTTTGTTTTGATATTCATCCATTGGTAGGTTTGAGTACTTCAGAGGAGTTGGTTTGAAGGCAGCGCATAGTCTGGTGGAGAGTCCCAGTTAAGGTGTCCAGAAGCCAGGGCCCAGGAAATGATATCAACTTATGCTTGATCCTATAAAGATACGTAATCTTGGGCTCTGCCTTCCCAACTATAAAATGGGAATAAAACCTGCTCTAACCATTCTCAGGATTGATGTGAATCTAATTGGACAATAGATATTAAAGTAGTTCTTTAAGTAATTGGATGGAAAAGGGTCTTATTATATATGGTGGTGTATTTTTCATCTAATCATCTTATGGATTCAAAAACAATGGATAATAATCCTACTTAGGCTGCCTATTTCCTTAACGGCAGACTCCTATCTTAAGCTTCGTTCCATGCAGCATGAATTCACGTTTTTTTCTACATTATTATGATGAATTTCCTATGTAAAGGTTTGCAAGTTGGTTTTCTTTTTTTTTCTGAGACACTCAAATATCCACTTGTCAGCCACTTTGATCCAAAGGTTATTCCATCATTTCTTTTCCAAAACTTGAAACATGACAGTAATCCTCTTTTCATCCAAATTTTGTAGCTTTGATCTTCATTATCTTAACATTCAAAATATATAGTTTTTTTTAATCATCAAAGTCATAAAATGTGTTTCAGCCCAGACACCTTGGGAGACTGAGTTTTCTTCTTCAGTTTCTCTGTCAGATTTTTCCTTTGTAGCAATTTCCCTGAGTGTCCTGAGGCCACATTCCTCAGACATGTCCTCCTCTTCAGCTGCTATCTTCCTTCTCCCTCTCCCTCAATGCTGTACACACAGTCCTTTCTGGAACACAGAGTTCTAGGATTGTTTGATAAAAATCCCACTTATTGACCAATAGTTTAATTCCTTATGGTTTCATTTCATCTCAAAAAACAGCATTTAATTTGTGTTTTCAAACTGATACACTTTTCAAAGTTGAAATGCCCCTAAGAAAAATTAGCAGTGCTTTTAACCCACCTGGAATTAGTGGCATCTTGCCCTTTAATACTTTGCAGCCATGACAGTTTGAAACTTCTGCCTGAAACTTGTTAATGAAATCAGCTCCTTGACCATTTATGTTCAACAAAATAGTAATGCTTTTTATTCTATCCCCAAATCGTATCCTGGCTGCATGTGCTTTGAGAGTAAACTTCCTTCCTTATTTACCCCCATGGAGAAATGACCCACAATATGCTGCTCTTCAGAGCCTTGGAAACCTAGGTGCTGAGGTGCCAAATAGGCAGGGAGAACAAAAATAAGTCACCAAAAGTGCACCAGAAAGAGAGATGGGTAGCTTCTTCTGACCCAGCTGTGGAGTTACCTTTGAAGCACTGGGAAAACCAATCATTTTTATGTGTGTACCACCTCTACCTAACCTGTCTCCTCCAAGCTGCTAAACAAAATGCTGCATCATTTCTAAATCCAACTCGGTGAACCTCAGGCTACCAATTAGTTTGTGAATAATTAGTGATGTCCCACAGAAACAGAGAAATTCCACTGACCTCCAAAGATGCCGTGTGAATTCATTCTTGCTTTGCAGCTTGCTTAAAAGAGACAAAGCATTCTGTAAAATGTTAACAAGTTTCAGCCTGGGGGATTTACAACTGTTTACCCAGCACTGTTGCTCCCACTGCTAGTCTGTCTCCTCACTTGCCCAAGTCCTGCCCTTGTCCCATCCTCCCCTGACCTGATACAATATGAGAATGTCAATACAATGACTCTAATAATGGTTCCTTTGTGTTTATATCATTGCTTTTCACCCAAAGATCCTTCAGCACATAAACTCCCAAGGCCGGGAGCCCACTGACATCTGCATCAGCCTGCCGTTCTTCTGGAACATGGAACACGGGCTTGTAAACTCATATGGCACTGATGACAGAACACATTTTTCTGCATGTGGCATGGCAGGAGTTAAGTGATTAGTCTGAGACCAGGGAGGGAGAATTCATCCTGTTTCACAATTGGCTCTGTCTGTGGAGTTATCTTCAGAAGTCACCCTCTGTTAAGCACCAGATAAATTCTGTTGATACTATTAATTGATAACTGGCTGGGACTTTCCACTGTGAGAAAACGGCAAAACAATAAGCATTCCTTTGACCTGTACTTTTCTTCTGAATCACATTAACTCTGGTGGCAGCCCTTCGAGGCAGTCAAGTGCCTTCATTTGTTCAATATGAACTTATTAAATATCTGCTTCTTTTAGCATCTGATATATGGGAAAACAAAAGCACCTTCGTGCAAGAAACTGGGTGTCTCACTGGAAAGAGAAAAGATCCAATTGTGGAAATAATAGTTCCAAGTAGTACATAGTTAAATGCCAAAGCTATTCTCTCACTTAATGGGTGTTGTGGGTCCCCAAGAGAGAAGATTGAATGGGAGCCAAAGAGGTCTGGGAAAATTCACAGAAGAGTGGACATATTTCTGGGATTTAATGAATGATTAAAAAATTTACACAGTGAGCTGGGGAACATACCACATCTTTACAACAGCCTAAACAAAATTTGGGTAAGGTGGAAAAGAAAAGACAGAGCCTAGTGGTGGGGGTCACCAGACTACTGGCCTGTGGCCAGGGAACTTGTGATCTGGTCTCTCTCTCAAGTTGGTCAGGGCCTGGTGCATTCCAGGGCTAGCCCACACTCTCCTCGGCAAGCACTGCCTACCAATCCAGGACCCTCTGAGGCTCTGGAGCATCTTCCATCCAAACCTAGCCTCTGCTTCATTGTCCTTCATGCCACCACAGAGGGCCCTAGGAGGCTCACAGACTTTGCACACAGAAACTGAGGCGCAAAACCTCAGGGCTTCCACTGCCTGAGTACTTTAGTGGCAGTTGGAAAGTTAGTTTCTTTCAGGGATCCTAAGAAAGTGAAAGCCAGCTTTCTTTGCCATCAGTGCTCCCTCTACCTATTCAAATACCTCCTAAACAACCAGAGGTTGTTGTGTGTGTGTGTGTGTGTGTGTGTGTGTGTGTTTATCTGACTCTTCTCTTGCCCCCAACCCCTGTTAGGACCAGGACCAAGTGCAGCCTCTAACACTTCCACATAAAACAGCAAATTCATGGAGCACCTGGGTGGCTCAGTGGGTTAGGCCACTGCCTTTGGCTCAGGTCATGATCTCAGGGTCCTGGGATAGCCCCGCATTGGGTTCTCTGCTCACCGGGGAGCCTGTTTGCCCATCTCTCTCTGCCTGCTTCTCTGCCTACTTGTGATCTCTGTCAAAAAAAATAAATAAATAAAATCTTTAAGAAAAACAAATAAATAAATTCATGGACTTGCTGTCTTGGTAGAATGATTCTTTACTTCCCCACGGGAAAAACCAATAGTGTCCAAATCTTGGTTTCTTAAAGGAGACATGTAAGTTTTTTTTCCTTGAAAATCTAATCTCAGGACAATAGCCTTAAAAACAGGTTCTATTTTGGACACCAAAAGCTGACTATTATCTGAGTTTTTGTAATTGGAAAAGTCTATTCTTTTTTAATCCAACTCCTCCCATTTCCCCACTCCCCCACTGAGGCTTACACACAGACACCACCACTTTTGAGCATGGCTGGTTAAAAGGAGAAAATAAAGAAGTCCAAAAGCGAGAAAATAGCACATTCATATTTTCCAAAGTTTTAAATGACATATGGAAAGAAAGTTAACAAGGCTTCTTAAACTAATCTAGCCCCAGTGAGATTTCAGAGACATGGAAACTTGGTCTACATAGTCACCAAAAT
This sequence comes from Lontra canadensis, assembly GCF_010015895.1. Taxonomy (NCBI): domain Eukaryota; kingdom Metazoa; phylum Chordata; class Mammalia; order Carnivora; family Mustelidae; genus Lontra; species Lontra canadensis. The sequence continues at coordinate 51,755,468 of NW_022630998.1, forward strand.
TATCTAAGTGTTTGTTTTCTGTAACATGAAAGCTACATAGGAAATTATGCAAACCGTTTGGAAAGAACATGTTCCTTCTGCAGAATGGGCCCTTTCCTTTCCAGATCTAACTTTTGCTTTTGGGTAACTTGTTTATGTTCCAAAATGCCTTCAGTGTTGGGAGCACAATTGTTAGCCATCAAGATATATTTTTAGAAAGAATACCACCACCCTATATTCTTGTGACTCTTTTCACTCTGCTTTATCAAGAGTTCTTACCTACTATATTTAATCTGTCCGTGGACTACACAAACACCTGAATCACAGACCTTTTCTAATTACTGGTTGAGTGGTGACCACAATCAATAGAAAATTGTAATGAATAATGAATGAGTCTCTGAAATACGTAAGTCTCTACATAAAATTGAGTTCAGACTAACCAACTACCATGGGCTGAACTGTGTCCCCCACAAAATTCTTACATTGAAGTCCTAACCCCCAATGTGACTATAATTGGAGATAGGGTTTTTAGGATGTGATTAAGGTCAAGTGAGGTCATAAGGGTAGGGGTCTTAATCTGATAATATTGGTAGCCTTATAAGGCTCTCTTCCTCTCTTCCACATGTACCAAGGAAAGGCCCTGTGAGAACCTGGTGACAAGGCAGCCACCTCTAAGCCAGGAGCAAAGTCCTCACCAGAAGCCAAACCTTGCTAGAACCTTGATCTTGAACTTGCCAGCCTCTAGAACTGTGAATAAATTAATTTCTGTTGCTTAAGCCATTCAGCTTGTGGTGTTTTATGACAGCCAGACTAATACACTGATCAACATGCAAGAAAAGAAACTTCATTCATGGGGAAAAAAAGAGAGAGAGAGAGGGAAGGAGAGGGGGTAGGAGAGGGAGGAAGGGAGGAAGGAAAAGTTTTATTCACCATCTTCAAAGATGGTGTTGAACACCATATTAGAGTCTGTGTGTGTGCGTATGTGTGTTTGTAAAGAAGATATTTTATTTTGCTCTGAAGTATGCTCCTGGATTTGTAATCATGTTTACTGAGAGTAAAGTTTTAGTGGTTTCTGCATGTTTATTTTGACTGATTGGCAGAACACAGCAGCCTCTTGAATAGAGCTGGGGAATACATACTAGCCTAGTATGTTGCTACAGCTTTTTTGCAAATCATCGTTATGAACTTTAGATAATTTGGGTTAAAATATAAGGAATACTGCAGATTACTCTTGTGTAGGATGTTGATAGTGAAGAGGTTCATTCATTTATTTTAAAAAGAAAGAGATAACAATTGGGGGCAATTAGAAAGGGAGTTCTCCTTTCCCTGTTTTTAGCTGTTAAAAAATATGTATATTGTTGTACGTTTAGTTGGAATGAATACCTTTAGCTGTTTTACCTCTAGTAAGCCTCACAACAACCTGAGGAGACAGATACTACACTGCTTCTGCCTTTCTCTATTCCCCTGACCTTAGGCAAGTCCTTGAAACTTGTTTTGCCTCAGGTTCCACACTTAGAAAATGGGGACAATATTAATACCTTTCTGTAAGGTTGTTGTGAAGATTACATGAGATAATATATGTAAAGTCTGTAGAACAATATCTGGTATAGAGTACCAGCTCCATCAGTGATAAACATGTTAACATCATTACTATGATTTTTATTATAATGGTTATGTTATAGATCTGAAAACTAAGTTTCAGGGCAGTCAAGGATCCTGCCTGAAATCACATAGCTAGTAAGTGACAGATCCAAGGTTCAAATCCAGATCCATCTGATGTCCAAAGCCATGTTCCTAATTGCCCATCACCTTACCCTGTCTCCAGCCAAGTAGACATGGGCACCATGCTCTTACAAACACAGAACTGAAGAATACTCAGTTGGCTGGAATTCTTTTCTTATTCAGGAGAGGAATCCTTGCTTATTGGAAAAGAGCTGGACCTTTCTTTTCAAGGGTCAGCACCTTGGGTCACTGCCTCAGAGCTGTAGTGCCGAGCTGCCTTAATCTTCTCTGTCGGGCTTACAGCCTCCCTTGTCCTCACCCCACCTCTTAGATGCTAATATATCAAAGAAATAGCAACAAAATGGAAAGACTAAATAAACATTTCTTTAAGGAGAATATGAGAGGGGATTTTTATTTTTCACTAAACATTTGATAACAACATCTTAGGCTTTTTGATGTTACTTTCCCATATTTTGGACTAGATGAAAGTATGTGACTCATAGAAATGACCATGGGAGGAAAAGCGAATGAGTCACCTTACCCCGCCCATCTGGAGCTTCCCGTGGCCATGCCCCTGGGAGCAGCATCCCTGAGGGCCAATCTAGCCAGCACTCCTCATGCAGCAGCGGGGGCTGCCTAGGACAGGGGTTTCTTCAGGAGACACTGGAATCTCAGAAAAGGAGTGAGTCAGGGAAAGTTAAACATCAGAACCTGAAGGAGTTACCCTGTAACTTTTCCAAAAAACATTTACTGCTATCAGCTTAGAAGTTTCTTGTCCATTTTTCATCACTTCCAATTCCCAGGTACACCCCCACAGCAGAACACTCTCTCCTCAGTGCTATGCACACTTCAAAGAGCTGTCGTCCATGGTACCCTCCTGCCCTTTTGAGCAAGCTTGAGGCACTTAGATTTGTGTATCTTTCCAACAGATAAATCTCTGTTCCCTTTATTGTTTTTATTGCTCTATTGGAATCTATCCAGCATGTATCCTTCTGGTACCAAAGTGCCCTGGTTAGGCCCACATTTCTAGCCTCGGTCTCTGGGAATTGGAGAGAGAATTGCTACATCCCTTGGTCCACTTTCCCTCAGGTCTTTGAAACTTCCTCCTTGTAGTCATCTAGTCAGTGAACCACACTTAAAACCTAAGCTGCTGTCCATTTTTGTGCAACCTGAGTCTCTCTCTTGGTTCTATATTCATGCCTTGTTTTTCTCAGTTCAGACTTTGGTGCCTGGAGAACTTGAACTTGAATTCCTGCAGCCCCAATTATTTAGCTTTTATGGACTTTGGGCAAGTTGATCAGTCTGTCTGAGCCTCAGTTTCTTCATCTGGAACAAGAGGATAACAATTCCCACTGGGTGAGAATTTATAGCTGGGTGAGATAGGACCATGCTGGTCCTCTTCAGTGGGCTTCTTGCAGCCCATATCAAACAATAACTTCTTTTCCTTCAGGGACAGTTCTCCTTGATAGTCACTCAAGATGATTTTTTTTTTTTTAATTTCCACTCATGTTCTCTCAGAAGAGAGGTTATTTTTCTGTCTTTACCAGGATTTGTAATTGTGCTCTTTCTTTATTCCCTGGTACCATAGGCTGATTTAAGTCTAAAATTGAACCCAGTAGCTTATTCTTGTAATCCAAATCAATAATAAAAATTAAAAACAATGTAAATTCTTCTGTGGGTGTTTTTATAAATCCACTTCAGACTTCTCTCCTACAAAATTTATGTAACTTCTATATAAATGCAGACATGCAAATTAAAGAGCAATAGAAAAGTTGCCATTACATGCACAAATAAATTTACCAGGAACATTAAAACCCTCAGGTGACTTAAAAAATAATTCTTTAATCTCTGCTCAGTTAAGAAAAAAAGCAAATGAAAGAGATAAAGCCCTCAATATAATGTTGTACTTTCATTTTGTGAGTGTTAATTTGTCCTAGGTATGTTTATTTTTTTTCCACCTGTCCAGGGTGGAAAAAGATAATTTCTTTGTAGACAATTTGCCTGATTTTAAGTTTGTTCATTTATTTCCTTCTTTTTAGAATGACAGACAGACTTCTAACACTCAACTCTTGGGTATTTGTGCAGAGTTCTCCAAAGAAACAAAGCAGTTATAACTGTCATTTAAAATTCACCCAACACTCTCCCCCTCAAAGTAGGTTAATATTCCAAATGTCAATTGTGGAACAATTTCAAATTCAACTAAAAGAATCACAAAGGAGTTGTATTGGGATGTCTCTTTTATTTAAGGTGTGTTTTGTTGTTTGTTTGTTTTTTATAGATACACACCAAATCTACCCCATCTCACTTTCCTCCCCCAACTAGCCCATGATCAACAACCATAAAGTAGATTATGTTTTTGTAAACTGTTCTGCTGTCAACCCAAGGACCATTTGGTTGCTTTGGCTTGCTTTTCTGTAAAGTGCTCTTAGTCCATGAAAAGAATTTTAAGATTACAAGCCCAGCAAGCATTAATCCTAGGAAGAAATAGGAAAGTGAAGTTTTCACATTCAACAACCAATGTTCCTGATAGATTATCTTCCTTATTCAGAATATGAATTACTACTAAGCAAATGATTAGACTAAAAATAAAATATGTATCTCAATTCCTTCATAATTAGACCATTACTTCTATGGAGAAAGGGAGTTTCAGATAGAGTTGGCTAGTAGTTTTCACCATGATAAAAGCATAGTCTAACAACTGCTGACCCAAATCAATTTATTGAAGTCAGTTATTGTTATTAATATATTAATGACAAAACACGAAATATCAAAAAGATTAAATCATTATGCAGCCTAGAGAAAGCAGGTGTAAGCCCATTTGGAGACCTGGCAGCTGAGTGAGTAAAGCACACTGGAGGGTGAACTGGAGAGCTGGCCTCTGGGTAATGGGCAACTGCTACTTCATTCCAGCCACTTCATGTCACGTGGAAATGTAGGTTCAGAAGATCTGTACAATCTTCTGATTTTTTGAGAGAACCCCAAAATAAGAGATTTCTTTTTTTTTTTTTAGTGTGAGCCCTGCTCATATGCAAATTTTTAAGCTAATTTGAATTTTTAAAGGATTCACTATAAGCCCAAAGGAACCAGAGCTGGGGGTAACAAGTTCAGCTTCCTTGTTGCTAATATGTGATCTTTAATTTAAATTATATGGCAGACACTGGCTAGTTACTGACTAAACTTGTTTCCTCTCCTTTCTGAGTACACAGCTAAATTATATTTCTCAGTCTCCCTTACAGTCAGCCCAAAAGAATGTGGGTGGAAGCAATGGTTATCACTACCAGGCTCTATCCTCCACTCCCTCCCTTTCCTCCCTTCTCTGCCAGCCCAATGCAGAGGATCCAGGATGACCCCAGAGTCCCAGAAGATGGCATAACCTCAGTGTAAGGAGTCCAAATGTCCTCATGGAGGAGACCCTCTCTCCCCATTCCTCCACCTCGGAGAGCTTTGCATTGGATTGCAAGAGCAAGAAATAAATCTTTTTAATAGCCCTTGAAATATTGGGGTTTTTACAACATTTAGCTTATCTTGATTAATATAGTCAAAGAACTTTTCCATTATGTGTCAATAAGGGGCGTTTGTTAGCCCAATTGGATCGTTAAGCAGTAAAATCTCAAAAATAACAAAACTATTTTTTCATGCTGAAGTGGTATGTGAAGAAGTAATGCTAATATTTTAAGTCCACTTTGCTTTTTTGAGATCACAAATGGGAGTATGTTTTCATAACGAAACTGCTTCCATTAAGAAGCTTTACTGGTAGACATAATAAGCTTTCTTTCTGTATAAAATGCTCTAGAGCAAAGACAGGGTGAGTCAGAGATGACTGCATTCTGCAACCATAACCTCAAGCCCTTTTCTTCTTCAGGTTATCTTTCACATTTTGGGCTGACCTAAAATACTATCACTTCTTGAATAGCCTCAATAGCCATGTGTTGAGTAGAAATTATAGTGCTTCCTCTCTCTCCCTCTTACATTTAGTTTTTCTGTCTCCACCTACATAACTTCTATTTCTAACATTCACCCCAGAGAGAAATACTAATGCATTAGAATGTTCTAACTATTCCTATTTAAAATCATTTCTTCTTTTGGAAACTTGAGCAATTTCTAAATCAGTAAGGAATGTACACATAGCAAATAGGGAAAATATTGCAGAATGCAGTTTTATGACCCTTTTGCTTCATTCTCAGAATGAAGAATTCCATTCTCAGAAGTCCATTAGAACATAGTAAAATTTTAAAAAATAGCAAAGTAGCCTTTGTAATAATAATAGACATTTTCTTTTTTTTTAGGATTTATTTATTTATTTGTGTGAGAGAGAGAGAGAGCATGCGTGTACAAATGAGCACACACAAGCAGGGGGAGGGGCAGAGGGAGAGAGAAGCTCAAGCAGACTGCCTGTTGAGCAGCAAGCCCAAGGAACCCAACATGGGGCTCAGTCTCACAACCCCGAGATCACAACCTGAGCCAAAATCAAGAGTCAGACACTTAACCAACTGAGCCACCCAGGTGCCTCAATGATAGACATTTTTAAATGAATTCGTATACTGGGCATGTACATATATACATATATAAATAAAATACTTGCAGAATCAAAAAGTAAAGTTTAGATCTCAGTAGTGATGAAGCCTGTGATTAGATTAGGCACCAAATGGAGCAGTATAGAGCAGTATTAATCTTATAATCACCATTAGTCAGACCTTGGGTAGAATACCACATCCAGGTGTGGGTCAGAGTGCAGAAGAAAATGCAGTACTTGGTGAAAATTTAGAGGAGAATCATAAACCTGATTAAGAGAATGATAACAAGGTCTGCCTGGAGAAAGAAAACTTAAGCCACAGTTTCCAAGTATATTAAGGGCTTTGCTTCCTTTCTTTGGAGAGGGGGAAAATCACAGAGGAAAAAAACAGACACAGAAGATACACAGATGGCCAACAGACATCAGAAAAGATGCTTTTTACCATCACTAATCATCAGAGAAATGCAAATCAAAACTACAGTGAGAACTCACCTCACTGTGAGGTGACATCACACCCATCAGAATGGCTTAAATCAAAAAGACAAGAAATAATAAGTGTCGGGCGCCTGGGTGGCTCAGTGGGTTAAGCCGCTGCCTTCGGCTCAGGTCATGATCTCAGGGTCCTGGGATCGAGTCCCGCATCGGGCTCTCTGCTCAGCAGGGAGCCTGCTTCCCTCTCTCTCTCTCTCTCTCTCTGTCTACTTGTGATATCTCTCTGTCGAATAAATAAATAAAATCTTTAAAAAAAAATAAAAAAAATAAAAAAAAAAAAAGAAATAATAAGTGTTGGTGAGGATGTAGAGAGAAGGAGTACTCATATACTGTTGGTGGGAATGTACATTGATACAGCCACTATGGAAAACAGTATGGGGGTTCCTAAAAAAAGGGAAGAAAGATATGCCATATGATCCAATGATTTCATTATGGGGTATTTCCCCAAAATAACCAAAAACACTAATCAAAAAGATACATGTTCCCTTATGTTTATTACAGCATTATTTATGATAACCAAGATATGGAAGCAACCTAAGTATCTATCAACAAACAAAGGGATAAGGAAGGTGTGGTGTATACACACACACAGACACACATACAGATACATATACACACAGTGGAATATGATACAGCCATAAGAAAGGATGAGAACTTACTATTTGAAACCATATGAATGGACCTAGTGGACATTATGCTAAGTGAATTAAGTCAGACAGAGAAAGACAAATACCATATGACTTCACTTTTATGTGGAATCTAAAAAACAAAAATGAATAAACAATAAAAAAGAATCAGACCTGGGGCTCCTGGGTGGCTAAGTGGTTTAAGCCTCTGCCTTTGGCTCAAGTCATGATCTCAGGGTCCTGGGATCGAGCCCCACATTGGGCTCTCTGCTCAGCAGGGAGCCTGTTTTGCCCCCTCTCTCTGCCTGCCTCTCTATCTACTTATGATCTTTCTTTCTCTCTCTTTGTGTCAAATAAATAAATAAAATCTTTTAAAATAATCAGACCTGGTGGCGCCTGGGTGGCTCAGTGGGTTAAAGCCTCTGCTTTCGGCTCAGGTCATGATCCCAGGGTCCTGGGATCGAGCCCCACATCGGGCTCTCTGCTCGGTGGGGAGCCTGCTTCCTCCTCTCTCTGACTGCTTCTCTGCCTGCTTGTAATCTCTGTCTGTCAAATAAATAAATAAAATCTTTAAAATAATCAGACCTATAAATACAGAGAACAAATTGATGATTGTTAGAGTGAGGGGGGTTGAAGGCTGGACAAAATGGGGGAAGTGGAGTGGAAGAAACAAGCTTCTAGTTATAGAATGAATAAGTCATGGGTATTAAAGGCACAGCATAGGGAATATAGTCAATGATATTGTAATACTGTTGTATGGTGACAGATGAGAGCTATGCTTTTAGTAAGCATACCATAGCATATGTTGTACACCTGAAACCAATGTAACATTGTGTGTCAGCTATACTCAAATAAAAAAAATTAAAAGAAAATTTTTAAGAAATTTCATCAGTTAACTGGCTTGTTTTGAGGCTAAGCGGTAGAGGACCCTAGATGATGCATGAGGTAAAAGGAACAAGAAAAAGAAGAGGACTTTGGTTTTGCCCACACTGGAACTCTAGAGGGAAGAAAGAAATAGTAGGTTCATAAATGGTTATAGCAGAGGAGTTCAAAGTGGAAGAATCGCAGGATGTGGGAGACACTCAGATTAGAGACTGCCTGACTCAGAAATCATTCCATGAAAGAATTTGTCCTTGGAGTGGCACTGATGTGTACCAACCTTGGAGGACATTGAGTTTCATAGGGGAAGTTGTTCCTTTTACCTTCACATACACTCATCTTCTCATCAGAACTGAATATGTCACAAAAGCTGTGGAATGAAGATCATCTCCTTTCCTTGTACAAACTCACTAAGGAAATGGGTCCTCTCAAGAAGAGACTTCCTTAAAAGTCAGGATCGAGAAGGAGGGGGTTCAGAGTTTAGGAAAAATGCCAACCTGGTGGCAGGGCCCTAAGCAGTCCAAATAACTTTAGAATCAGGGGCTATCAGTCCTCTAACACTGAATTTTTCAAGATGGCCAACTTAAGTCTTTTGAATTTCCGTATAAATTTTAGAATTAGCTTGTCAGTTTTTGGTTTTGTTTTAAAGATTTTTATTTATTTGTCAGAGAGAAAGAGAGAGAGAGCACAAGCAGGGGGAGCAGCAGGCAGAGAGAGAAGTAGGCTTCCGCTGAACAGGGAGCCTGATGCAGGACTCAATCCCAGGACCCCGGGAGCATGACCTGAGCCGAAGGCAGACGTATAACTGATTAGGCCACCCAGGAGTCCCAGCTTGTCAGTTTTTATATACCAAAAATATCTGAAGGATTTTAGTTGTGATTATGCTAAATCTATAGCTCAGGAGTTGGCAAACTTTTTCTCTAAAGGGTTTGGTAGTAAATATTTTAGATTTGGCAGGGTGGGGTTGGGGAGAGCAAAAAAGCCATACAATAGATAAATGAATAGTCATGGTCATGTTCCAATAAAACTTTACTTACAAAAGCAGTCAGCTTTGGCCCATAGATCACTGTTTTTTGACCCTATAGCAGAGGAAAAAAGACTTTGGAAAAGCAACTGAGGAACAGAAAATATAAAATTAAAATGGCAGTGAATCAGTTCTCTCCAAGTCACACTTAGGGAGTGTAAGAGCTGCTGCATATTTTATTTTGAATGACTAGTTTAAAAAAAATAAAAGATTTACCATTATAATTATATTTTGCTTAGAACAACCTTAAGTTGAGTTTGTATGTATATGCTTCTGGGTGCCCATGAAAATAGGTCTGGGATTAAGATGTTGCCACAAAAAAATTCTCAAAGTAAAAAGCCATAAACAATGAAGAGCACTTTGTGCTGTGTGCATATGTATGGTATAGTGGTAAAGAACGTGGGTTTGGAGGGACGCCTGGGCAGCTCAGTCAGTTAAGCAACTGCCTTCAGCTCAGGTCATGATCCCAGAGTCCTGGAATCGAGTCCAGGATTGGGCTCCCTGCTCAGCAGGAAGCCTGCTTTTCCCTCTGCCTCTGCAGCTCCCCCTACTTGTATTCTCTCTAACAAATAAATAATTTAATTAATTAATTAATTAATTAATTTTAAAAAGAATGTGGGTCTGGAATCAGAGAGCCCTGGTTTCAATCCTGACTCTGCTACTCACACTCTCTGGTATGTTGGGCAAGTCATTTGAGTCTTCTAAGTTCCAGTTTCCTCATGTATAAGATGAAAACAGTGTTATTACCTACTCCATGAAGTTGTGGTGAATATTCAATGAGATAGTGTGTGAAAAATTCTTTGACAGGTCTAGGAACATAGTAAGTGATCAATAAAAGTTAGAGACTATTGTAATGTTCTTGTTTATAAAGATGTTGAAATTGGTGATGAAGATGATGATGACTGTTATAAAATTTATGTATGTGACAAATTTGTTCTGACTTCCCCCACCTAAAACCTTAATATGATAAATATTAACATGATAAAAATAACTGATAAATGTCTTTAGATTTTGATAGTCAGCTGGAGAGGGGTAGGTGTAGAGAGATGGGAGAGATTGATGTTATAGAAGCAAGCAAACAGTAATTCTTCCCAACTGGACTTCAAACCTGAGAAAGGAAGGCCTGAAAAAGAGTGATGAAGGCCAGTCCTGACACTCTTTTTATTCTGTAACAATAGAAAGAAACAATAGAAAGAAAGACCTCTCTCTTAAGGGTCTTCACTTCTGGTCTTTTGGATCCCAAATCCACTATTCTCTGTTTTATGTCAAAACCAAAAATGAGGGGCGCCTGGGTGGCTCAGTGGGTTAAGCCGCTGCCTTCGGCTCAGGTCGTGATCTCAGGGTCCTGGGATCGAGTCCCGCATCGGGCTCTCTGCTCAGCAGGGAGCCTGCTTCCCTCTCTCTCTCTCTCTGCCTGCCTCTCCATCTACTTGTGATCTCTGTCTGTCAAATAAATAAATAAAATCTTAAAAAAAAAAACCAAAAATGAATACTAAGAGCTTAAAAAAAAAAAAAAAAAGCAGCCCAGTGGGCTTCTCAGGAATTAGGATTCCCCCAGAGAGAAGTGGGTCACCTTCAGATAAGACCAACAATAAGCCAATTGTTGATATCCAATGCTCAACATACAAAGACTAGAAGTTAAATCTGGAAGAGTTTAGAGAAGTCAATGCAAAAACCAGTGAACATGATCATGATTTATGTAGATAAATTTAGCCACTTTTAGTATGAAAGATGGTCTGCCCTGCAACATAAATAATCTTTTGTACAACTACTTTTTAAATACATCCATTTATCTTCCATCATATTTTATTACTGCTGTTTTATAAACATTATGAACAGGATCATTTACAGGGAAAAGAGTCAAGAAAGTAGCGCTTATGAGAGGCAGTGATGAAATGCTGATACAAACTTTTGAGTGTGTGTATATGTGCAGATTTTCACATCTTTTTTTTTTTTAAGATTTTACTTATTTATTTGACAGAGATCACAAGTAGGCAGAGAGGCAGGCAGAGAGAGAGGAAGGGAAGCAGGCTCCCCGCTGAGCAGAGAGCCCGATGCGGAGCTCGATCCCAGGACCCTGGGATCATGGCCTGAGCCAAAGGCAGAGGCTTTAACCCACTGAGCCACCCAGGCGCCCCTCACATCTTTTTTTTTTTTTTTTTTTTTTTGTCTGCCTTTGCATATTCTAGACTAAGGGATTTCCTCATGTAGAACTCCTATCAGAAATGCTTGTTGCTTTCTTCAGAACTTTCAGAATTCCTGAGTTGAATTAGCATGCCAAGCACAGTGCCCCACACATCCTACACATTTATTTAAATTTTTTTTTTCATTTAATTATGTTCCCTTGAGCATCTCTCTAGGAAAGGTAATTTTTGAGGTCCTTATTGCGGGAAAAATCCTTCAGGTTTCAAAGATGACCCTTCTGAGCATGCTGTGCCCAGGTTGTCTATGAGTAGCTCTACCTTCTGCTGTTAGCTGCTACCGGTATCCTTTCTCTTGATTCCTGGTTGCTGTATACCTTCCAGAGGTCTTTCACTCTCCTCCAGAAACGGAGATTTCTCAAAAGAATCCTGGCTGCTGGCTCTTTTATTTTCTAAATTTAATTTAATTTAATTTTATTTCAGTGTTCCAAAACTCATTGTTTATGCACCACACCCGCCGCTCCATGCAATACGTTCCCTCCTTAATTCCCACCACCAGGCTCACCCAACCCCCCACCCCCCACCACCCTCCACTCCAAAACCCTCAGTTTGTTTCTCAGAGTCCATAGTCTCTCATGGTTCATCTCCCCCTCTGATTTCCCCTAACTCCCTTCTCCACTCCTCCCAATGTCCTCCCTGTTATTCCTGGTTGTTGGCTCTTAATCTATTCTTGACCCCACCACCCGCCACTGGCAGTTATTTACTGAATGCCGACCATGTTGGAGACATTATGCTAAGCACCAAGGATATGATAAGACATATTTGGTGGTGGGGGAAATCAACAATATATCATAATATCAACAATTATAATAATGTGAATAGGTTTATTATATAGGAGTATGCATCTAAATATGGAAGGAGAAGGAGGAATGCATCTCAGAGAAGGTGAGGTTTGAGAGATGTTCTGAAAGATAATTAGGAATTAGCCAGGTAGAAAAGAGGAAGGAAGGAAGGAAGGACGGACATTACAAGCTGGGAGACCAGCATGTGCAAAATTCTGGAGGCATTAACCAGTGGATTTGTTCGAGGAACTATAAGTGACTGTACAAGTGAATGAAGAGAGATTTAAGGAGTAGATGGAGATGGGGATAACATGTAAGGTGCTAAGGTACTGACTGCATGACTTGGGGCGGGGGCTGATCAGAGGCAACTTTATTCTTCCCTACCAATGACCCTTCCAAATTTATTTAGTGGGATAATTTTCACCTGCTTACAAGGGGCAAAAGGTCTGAAATCTTCATTTCATTGCCTGCATATTTCTAGAATATCCACTGCAGTACAGGGTTTTAAGATTCATTGAGAGGTGGGATTTCTCCCCATTCACCATGCTCAGACCTGGTTAGCTGTTGCCTGCCCCTGGCAATATGTCTCTCTGCCTTCCCACTTGCTCCCCCATTTACTAGCTGTTCTTTCTGGCCCAGCCAGGATTGAAAACGGTGTGTGAGAGAGAAGTAAAAGAAGAAGACAATTCTTAGTCTACCAGGTAACATTGCACTTTTGGGTTCAGCAGATGGTTAAAACTAACTCTCTCCATGGGACCTTTCCATGGTTCCTTGAGATCTGACCTCCCCACTGTGGTCTCTGGATTTAGGCAGATGCATCTCTATTCTGGTAGTCATTTGCAGTTCCTTCCTGAGCCCTTAGGAATCCAGCAGTGACACTGGCACTGACCTGGAGATATAGGTCTGTAGACTGGGAAACTAGAGACCCAGAAATGACAGGTTATGTGATTTGTATGTGATTGAGGTAGTAGTACAAACCAGTGGGAAAATGGTACAAGTGACTTTCATAAAGGAAAAAGTGAAGTTATATTCCAACTTAAACTATTCTCAAAAAAAGGATTCCTATTAGATTGAAAATCAAATGTGAAAAACAAAACTTTAAGACAATTGTAAAAAAAAAATGTATAGGAGAATCTTTGACATGAACGTAGAGAAAGATTTCCTAGGCAAGACACAGAAAGTATGACTCATAAAGAACAAATCTGATAAGTCTTTAAATTTAAAGCTCCTTTCTTTCAAAATATGTTATGGTTAAGAGATCCAAAAACTTGGGGTGCCTGGGTGGCTCATAGGGTTAAGCCTCTGCCTTCAGCTCAGGTCATGATCTCAGGATCCTGGGATCGAGCCCCACGTCGGGCTCTCTGTTCAGTAGGGAGCCTGCTTCTCTCTCTCTCTTCCTGCCTCTCTGCCTTCTTGTGATCTCTGTCAAATAAATAAATAAAATCTTAAAAAAAAAAAAAAGATCCAAAAACTTGTGGAAAATATTTGAACCATGGATAACAAACTGAGGATTAGTATTCAGAAATGTAAAGACCTGCTGAAATAATAAGAAAAATATAAACAACCCAATGAACATGCATGGAGATTATGAACAGGAACCCACTGAGGTGGAAATCCAAGTGACCAAGAATCATACAAACAATTTCTCAACCTCACAAGTAATCAGGGAAGTGCAAATAAAATAATAATGAAATACTCTCATACTTTTTGGATTGACAAAGCTTTTAAACTCCAATAATATCAGCAGCTGGTAAGGTTGTAGGAAATGGAAAACATCATATGCTGCTGTGGAGAATATAAATTAGAATGCTCTCTAAATTCCTAAATAAAATAAAATATGTAACATACCCTGCGACTCCTAAATGTAAATCCTGGAAAATGATTATACATAGTATAATATACAATGTGTTAGTTCCCTGTGGCAGCATAACAAATGACAAATGACTACCACAAACTTAATGGCTTAAAACAACTGGGTGTGGTGCAAAAACAATGAATACTGTTACGCTGAAAATAAATTTAAAAATTAAAAAAAAAAAAAAAAGAAAAAGAAAAAGAAAGCAACCAGCAATCCCAAAAACAAAAAACCAAACCAAACCAAACAAAACCAAACAAAACAAAACAAAACAAAAATCTATTCTCTCATGGTTCTGGAGGCCAGAAGTTGGAAATCAAGGTGGAGGCAGCATTGTGCTCCCTTCAGAGGCACGGGGAGAATTCATTCCTTGCCTCTTCCAGGTTCTGGTGGCTGCTGCTGTTCCTTAGCTTGTGGCTATGTGTGTGTGTGTGCTCTGTCTTCTCTTCACATTGCCCTTACCTCTCTGTGTGCTCTTAAATTTCCTTCTGCCTCTCTGTTACAAAGATCCATGTAATTGAATTTAGAGCCCACCTGCAAAATCCAGAAGAGCTTCCTCTCAAATCTTTAACTAAAAAACATCTTTAGCTTTAACTTAATCACATCTTTATAAGGTAATGTAGACAGAATCAAGGGATTAGGACATGAGCAAATACTTGGGGATATCTCTCATCCCACTATAGGGACATATGCAATAATGTTTATTAGGAATTGCTGTTAATACCAAAAAAGGGAAGCAACATAAATGCCCCCCCATAAGATAATGGATAAAGTGTGATCTGTCCATATATATATATATATATATATATAGCAATATAGAGCCTAGAGCCCATTTCCTCTTTATATCAAAACATGTAGATCTTGAAGGACGTAATAAACCAAGTTACAGGTACCATTTATTTAATTTTTGACACGGGAATACAGATATTTAGTAAAAGTATAAAACTGTAAGTTGAATAGCTACATGCAGGTAGATGATAGTGTTAGAAATGGGAATTTATCAGTGGAGTAGAAGATAGGGAGAAGAACAAAGATTATTTCATCGTAAGTCTTTTTTTTTAAATATACCAAGTAGAAATTCCAAAATTTGAATAGTTCTTAATTCTCAGTGATAGATGCATAGGTGTTTATAATTCCACATGTTAAAATTATTTTTTAAATTTTTTTATTTTTTAATATTAAAAAATAGAAAACACTTAGTAGTTACTCTGAAAAGAGTATGAAGGATAGGTTAGAAAAGGAAGGAAATAGAGGAAAGGAGATCAGTTGGAGACTACTAAAAAGAGGTAAGACATTCGAAGATTTGAACTAAGAGAGTGATCATGAGAATAGCAAAAAGGGGGTGATTATAAACAACATCTAAAGAATCTATAGGACCTGTGACAAGTTGACTGGTCAAGGTTCAAGGGTGATACCAGGTTACTCACTGGAGGAAGCAGATGAATGGTGGTGGTACAGTCACAGGCAACTACTGATCTGCTTTCTATCATGAAAGATTAGTTTTTACTTTCTAGAACTATATGTAAATGGAATGCAGTATGTACTCTTTTTGACTGGCTTCTTTGTTTCAACATAATTATTTTGATATTCATCCCTGTTATGTATAAAAATAGTTCTTTTTTATGGCTTTTATTGAAGGCCAGTCTACCTAGATAGTCCCTTCCTTGCTGATTTGCTCCCCGACTTCTCACCACACAAGATTTATTCCCCCCTCCTTCACCTACCCACTGCCCTACCATATCAAAATCGGCAGCTTCCTGAAATCTTCTTGTCACCATCTGATGGGCAATGATAATACCAGAAGGGTTTTTTGGTAGATTGCAAAGTGTTGCATTAACAAAATATTAAGTGAACAATATTCTCAAGGGAGTTGCATGAGGTAATCCTCGAAGTCCTATTCTCAAAAATTTTCTGATATTCTGCATTTCTGCTTATTTCATGGTCCTACAAATGAACCATCATTTGTAATATGGATTTGCTAAAGATGCAAAGACAGCCAGTGCTAGTGAGATAAGACTAAATGAACCCTCCAGTTTGGAGTTGCCCCCACATTCATCTTTTGGTTGGTCTATGAGGAAAATAAACAACAAGCAAACTAGTAAGTAAACACCAGGAGACTGAGTTCCACATAATTATCATTTTGTGATTCTCAGGGCTACCATATGGATCAAATTCAATTGGTATCCCGAGAACTCCAGTGCTGCCTTAGAAAAATAATCAGTCCAGCATACCAACATCTAGGCAGTCTGCCGAAACCTGATTCCAGGAAATAGGCACTTTGACAGAGTAACAAGCACGGATGCCCAAGGGAAGGAGAAGCCCTCAAAGAGTTGTTTTAAGTAGCTGTTTAATGATTGAGCACCTTGAAATGCTTTCACTCGGCAGGGTGAAATTATACTGCCTAGGGATGTCTGGGTGGCATTTAAAGTTGACAGTAATGAGTGTTGGTTTAAAAAAAGAAGAATAAGTATTTTATTGCTCTAGCAATTGCAAGACCTCCTGAAATATATCCATTCTTTACACCTATACTAAGAAAAAAGAACAAAGCAAAGAAGAGGAAGGAGGAAAGAAAGGAAGGAAGAGTGTTTCTACCTTGGTTGCTTTGTTTCCAAAGACTCCTGTAACAGTTTAAAAGCCAACAGCAATTGATCTCTTACAACTTGCCAGGCTTTGTGCTCAGTGCTTTACAAATATTAGCTAATTTAACCTTCACAACTGTGTATGAAGCATTATTTCTCCTTTCTTAAAGTGCTAAAACCAGAGAAATCCTAGGCAAAGAGGTACAAGTTAGTTCTTCTACAGGACTGCAGAAAAATGAATCTTTCTCTATTCTTTCACAAAGCTTCTCCAAGTTAAGCGAAGGGACATTAAAGTGTGTAAAGAGACAGGGCTCCACTGAGTCCTCATTTCCACTGCTAATACCATGTAGAAGACCTCGGACAAGTCACATGACCTTTACAGGCTTCAGTTCCTTCCTTCTTAAAAGGATGGATAAACAGTCCCCACCCTGGCTGCACATTAGAATCATGGGAGGAACTTTGAAAAACTGCCAATGCCAACCCCGCTCCCGCCCTAATTCCTGACTAACAGAATCTCAGAGATCTGCAGGCGAGGAGAAGTACCTGGGTTTATTGCAGGGAACAAAGTATATAATATGTCCCTACCTCTTTGAGCTAACAATTTAGTGGGAGAGCAAAAAGGAAAACAAAAATCATATATCTACATATATATATATATACATGTGTATATATACACATATATATATATACATGTGTATATATACACATGTATATATACACACATATATATATACATGTATATATACACATGTATATATATATAATACATATGAAACACTTATATTTCATATATATGTATATAAAACGCTGTGGCAAGTACTATTAAGAACAAGAGACAAAGACGCCTGGGTGGCTCAGTGGGTTAAGCCGCTGCCTTCGGCTCAGGTCATGATCTCATGGTCCTGGGATCGAGCCCCGCATCAGGCTCTCTGCTCAGCAGGGAGCCTGCTTCCCCCTCTCCCTCTCTGCCTGCTTGTGATCTCTCTCTCTCTGTCAAATAAATAAATAAAATATTAAAAAAAAAAAAGAACAAGAGACAAGAAGTTTGACAGAATGCAAGTGACATAATTCATTAAAAATCAGTAACTTGCTTGCACTGAATTTAGAGTAGTGTCTTTGACTTAATACATGCTCTTCTCTTCCTCGTGGGCTTATTCTGTTCCCAGACAAGCACTCTGAGTTGCCCTGCCTACCTTCCTATTCTTGCTCCCATTGTGTTTCTTCTTCCTTGTCATTGTTTATATTTCTATTCCAAGGCTTAGGGTGCCATTCAACCCTGTAGTTCCCATTTTTCCATCCTTGCAAGGGTCTCCATTGTGCACTAGGGCATGGTTGGAGGAAGACACTAATTGTTCAGGGTTTGGCCAAGCATTGATTATGTAGCTATTTTGTGCCCTGCTTGAGTGGCTGGCCCACTGACCACAGTCCATTTCCTAATAGAGAGGTGTCAGCTTCACAAAAACATCACCTCGATTGGCACTAATTACCACCTTTCAGAGCCATCATCACCCAAAGGCTCAGGAATGAAAGGTCAGCAGGAAAATGAACTTTCACTCACACCTTCTGGGGTGGTCCCTGGCTTCTGATCATGCAGGGCACAAGGGCTTTTGGGGAACAAGTTTCACTGCCTTTCTCTTCTTCCAGCACATGTTTCTTGAGAAGCCAGCCTTATGACACGAATCTTCAGTTCATGCAATGACCAGACTCACAGCAGAGCTCCATCTTGTTAAATTTCTGGCCCTGTCCTAGTTTCCCGGTGACTCCCAGTCTCTCCACTCCCAGCCGTGAGAGGGTTCAGACTGCAGATGGTCCTGGAGAAGGAGGTGGCAGGAGCATGTTGAGAGCACCCACATCCTTACCAGGCAGTGTGATTGAGCCATCACCCAAAGACTTCTAAAGTAAAAACAGCTCCTGGTCAAAGACAAATTTTCAGTACAGAAATTATGTTCACGTGAGTTCTTTCCCTTTGATCCTCTGAAACCTTATGAGGGGTGCAGGACAGTCATTGTTATTAGCCCCATTTTACAAATAACGGGCTAGAGAACAGAGCAGCTGGTGACTTGCACAAGGTCTCACAGTCATTTTATGGTGGAGCTGGCTCACCAGATTGAACTATTATGAGGGTAGGGGCGTGGTGGATCATGTGAGATCACAGGTACTAAAGCCCTTCGGAAGCTGGAAAGCACTATATATTTGTATTAGTTTCTTGAGGCTGAAGTAATAAATTACCACAAAATGAGTGGCTTAAAATAACAAACATATTCTCTCCCAGCTCTGGAGGCCGGAAGGCTGAGATCCAGCAGGACTTCTCTTCCCCTGGGGAGCTTTGGGGGCAGTCTGCTCTCTGCTTCTTCCAGCTTCCAGTGGTGGTCATTGTTTTTTTAGTGGAGACCACTTCACTCCAGTCTCTGCCTGGTGGTCACGTTCCCTCTTCCCCTTCTCTGTGAGTTCTCTTCTATCTTAAATCTTCCACTTGTTATTGAATATAGAGTCTACTCTCTAATCCAGGGGTATCTCCTCATCTCAAAATCCCTCATTTAATTCCATTTGCAAAGACCCTTTTTCCAAACAAGGTACCATTCATAGTTCAGTGATTGGGACATGGACATGTATACAGTATTTAAGGCAGTCGCTGGTGATGGCACTCGTGGTAATGCTGCTGGAGGGCAGAGCCCTGGCATTGTCCAGTAATCCAGACGCTCCCCTTTTCCATCTCTGACAATCAAGTCAAGGCAACATAACCTACTAGTTAAGAACACAGACTGTAGAGCCAGCCTGCCTAAGGTTCAAATACTAGTTCTACCACTTGATGATTATGTGACATTGAACAATTTCCTTTATCTCTCTGGGTCTTTTCTTCCCCTGTAATATGAAGGTAAAAACGTCTTTTCTCACAGGGTTGTTGCAAGGACCAAATGATTTAATAACGTGTAAAGTGCTTAGACAAATGTCTATATGGCAGAAATATTAAGTATAATTATTCCTTAGGTGGCACTATGACTAATGGTAAGTTCTCTCACCTCACCTGTTTATCATTTAGCAATGATTTGGGTAAATAATAGACTTGCTCCTCTGAAGAAGTATTTTTTAATCAGTCACTAATTCTAAGCATTTCTGGGTATGTTTTCTAAAAAGGAACATTCTAAATTTTGTGGGGGTGCCTGGGTGGCTCAGTTGGTTAAGCATCTGCCTTCGGCTCAGGTCATCATGCCAGAGTTCTGGGATCGAGTCTCCTGTCGGGCTCCCCACTCAGTGGTGAGCCTGCTTCTCTCTCTCCGTCTGCCATTATTCCGCTTGTGCTCTCTGGCTGTCTCTCTCTCTGTGTGTCAAATAAATAAATAAAATCTTAAAAAAAAAAAAGTGTCACGTACCAAGCTGGAGCAGCCTTAATTCATTAATTAATTAATTTTGTGTAGGAAAAAAAACCCTAAATGCAATGAGAAGGAATCATGTCTTTTTTAATTCTTTATTTGATCTAAGACTTCAGTGTGTCTTCCTAGAATTTAGAAGAGTTCTGCAGTCTGACAAGTCCTTAAAATATTAGATAGAGACATTTAAGAGAATGCAGGGCTTTTTAGAAAGGACTAAGTGTTTGAGCAAAATGCTACAAAGTGAAATGATAATAGATTGATTCACTGGCGTTTCACTTGTTTCACTTGTTTCACTTGTTTCACTTGTTTCAACCGAAACAAGTAATGTTAGGTTTCCTGGACTAGAGCTGAGTACTACTGTGCTTCTCTTGGGTTTTATTTATAATAAACTCTCTTGCCTTTCCTAAATTTGTCCAGTTTGTCCCATGTTAATCTCAGCCAGAGGCACAACATCAGAAGAGAGGTAAAGAATGATGTTTTTGCTCCTGAAATTAGGCTTAACCAAGACAAGCATTAAGTTTGGTGTCTCATTAGTGTATCCAAAAGAAAATGATGGGGGAACCTAAGTGCTGTTATAAAAATAAATGTTGACAGAGAATAGACAAGCTGGAAGGAAACTTGGGTATCAATTTCTATAATGCCCATAACTTTATTATTTTTTTCATTGTTAAAATATATTCATCAAAAATTTTGGAAATCTTGGAGAAGTACCCCCAAAACTAAATAAAACTATTTATAGTAGTCTTACTATCCAGAAATAAATACTACTAGTATTTTTGTTTTTCCCAATATAAGATGCAATTTTCTTTCTTTCCATGCTGCTAAAATTAGAAATGTTTCTCCTCTCCAGACGGTATTTTGATCATCTTTTTACTATAACAAGGTGATAACTTTGATTATAAAAGACAGAGATGGATCAAAAGACCCTCCCTCTCCTTTGAGTCCTATCTCGTTGCAGTGCTAAGGGGTACCCAGTTGTCCACACTATTCTGTCCTCCGCCCCCAAACAGGACTGTGCACCTGTCCCCCCAGTTCCACCTAGCCCCTTGAGTGAATGAAGCAGGTTTGTCTTCTGCCAGCTGAACAGCAATACTAAAAGGCAGTCACAGATGCATCTCATTTTCTAGGACAGTTGAAAACCTTAATAATAATAATTACAATTAACTGAGATCTTTCTATCTAAATACTTTGAACAGTAGCTCATTTAATCCTGACAATATTCCAATTGGGTATTTTCCCTCAATAGGTGCAGAGTCCGGCTTTGAGCCCACAATAGTCTTGCCTTTAACCACTTTAGAAGAACTCCTATAGAGTGTGACGGTGATACCAAAGCCGCAGAACATTCTAGTGATGAAGAGAGACCGGAGGAGTTTCCAAACTGAAAATCTGAAAGTGAGTTGGAAATTCAGGATTTGTTATTAAAATGTGAGATGTTACCATACATAGAGAAATTGAGTGGATTTAATGACATTGGGAACTGTTTCATTTTGTTTTATTTATTTTTTTAATATTTTATTTATTTATTTGACACGCAGAGAGATAGATCACAAGTAGGCAGAGCAGCAGGCAGAGAGAGAGGGGGAAGCAGGCTCCCTGCAGAGCAGAGAGCCCGATGCGGGGCTTGATCCCAGGACCCCGAGACCATGACCTGAGCCGAAGGCAGCGGCTTAACCCACTGAGCCACCCAGGTGCCCCTTTTGTTTTGTTTTAAAATTAGTCATCCATTCAAGTGATACTGTAGTATTATGTAATACTTTGGTTTATCTTCTTTTTTAAAATTTATTTATTATCATTTTTAATATGTTCTGTTAGTCACCATACAGTATATATCTTCTTTTATATTTTGTGATTGAAAAAGAATAATCAAATAGAGAAGTCTGCTGATTTGCCTTAGCCTGCTCCTCCAAGGGAAAGCCATAGCTCAAGTCAGAGGCCACCACCTACTAGGGAGATTCAAGCAGTGGGAAGATCATGGGGCTTCAGATTCAAATTCCTGCTCTCTGTTTGCTAGCTAAGATATTTACTAGGTGATCTTTATTCACCCTTTTTACAAAATTTCTTCAAAAAATATTTTTTTAGTCTTAATTTTAATTCCAGCATAGTCATACAGTGTTACATTAGTTTCGGATGTACAATATAGTGACTGAGCAGTTCCATACACCACCCAGTGCTCATCATGACAAGGGCCCTCCTTTATCCCCATCACCTTTTACCCATTTCCCCACCCGTCTCCCTTCTGGTAATGAAATACTTTGTTCTCTATAGTTAAGAGTCTGTTTCTTAAGAAAGACTCTTAAGAATCTGTTTATCTCTCTTTTTATTTTCCTTTGCTCCTTTGTTTTGTTTCTTAGATTCCACATATGAATGACATTATATGGTATTTGTCTTTCTCTGACTGACTTATTTTGCTTAGCATTATACTCTGTAGCTCCACCCATGTCATTGGAAATGACAAGATTTCATTCTTTTTACGGCTGAATAATATTCTTGTGTGTGTGTGTGTATCATATTTTCCTTATCCATTCATCTATCTTTAGACACAAGGGCTGCTTCTGTAATTTGGCTATCGTAAATGATGCTGCTATACACATAGGGATGTATGTATCTTTTGGAATTAGTGTTTTTGTGTTCTTTGGGTAAATACTCATTGATGCAGTTCCTAGATCATAGGATAGTTCTATTTTAACTTTTTGAGGAATCTCCATACCTTTTTCCAGAGTGGCTGCACCAGTTTGCATTCCTACTAACAGTGCACAAGGGTTCCTTTTTCTCCACATTCTTGCCGACACTTGTTGTTTCTGTGTTGTTGATTCTAGCCATTCTGACAGGTGTGAGGTGATATCTCAATGGGATTTTGATTGGCATTTCCCTGATGATGAGTGATGTTGAGCATCTTTCATGTGTCTATTTGCCATCTGGATGTCTTCTTTGGAGAAATGTCTGTTTATGTCTCCTGCCCATTTTTTTAATTGGACTATTTGTTTTTTGGGTGTTGAGTTTTATCAATTCTTTATATATCTTGGGGACTAATCCTTTATTGGATATGCCATTTACAAATATCTTCTCCATTCAGTAAGTTGCCTTTTAGTTTTGTTGTTTCCTTTGCTGTGCAGAAACTTTTCATTTTGATGTAACCTCAATGATTTTGCTTTTACTTCTGTTGCCTCAGGATACATTTCTAGAAAAATTTGCTATTGCCCATGTCAGAGATCCTTGCTCATCCTTAATTTCCTTAATAGAGAAATGGAATAAAATCTCCTTTGTAGTGTTTTTGAGAGGATTAAATAAGACCCTGTATATAAAGTGCCTGGCAGCAGAAGTTAGTTAAGAAATAAATAACTTTTTTTTATCTGTGCTTCCTCTTGACAGTTCATTGTTTCTGAAATATAATATATCCAACAGGGAAAGAACATCATCATACATTCTAGTCTTGACAATGCAAAACCCACTGTGGTAGATATGGTAATCAAGCAGGATGAATGCAGAGGTTAGAGAGAAATAGTATATATCCCTCCCCAGTACAGTGCCCCCACTTCCCCTACTTCCCCAGGCAGGGGCAGCAGCTGGGCCAGGAGGCTGGGAGCTGGCTGGCCTTCTGAGGACAACTGGGATCAGATGAAAAAAGAGTGGAGGGGGAAGAGAATCTCTCCCAAATACTCTGCTAATCTGCTCCTTTTAAAACCCCTGAATCTTCCCAGGCTCATCCAGAGTCTTCAGTCTGTGCTCCCTATGTCCCTTGGGGACACAGATGAAGATAAAATAGTTGGAAATATCAGCTCATTATAATATTACATATGAGAGGTCTGGTACAGGATGGTTGAGAATACAATAATTACAACCCCCACAGGATCTTGCCTTTGACATCTCTCCTTTGAAGAGTCCAAATAGCCTTGCCAATAATAGACTCATCCTTGCTCCCGACACTGTTAAGAAAAAGAAAAGGGACAAAAAGAACAGAGAGATTGCTCCATGGCCCTAGTCAGTGAACCCCAGTTATTGGGCTCTGAGGAGTACTAACAGCCTTGGAGGGGCTCACAAGCTTCAAATTGCTCGTGGGGCCAAAATTAATCAAAGAGCTAAGTGGCAGAAGCAAAGGAACATTGAAGTAGTTTCCCCTCAGAGTTGAGTTTTGACTGTAGCAGGGTGAGGTGAAGCTTGACTTAAAAAACAAAAGCAAAACACAAAAAACTATTAAAAAGTCCTTGAACTCCTGTGAGAGTGGTGGGAGCAAATTGAGAACTTCAGGGATCTTCTGTGAGGGAAGGAACTAAACCCCCAATCCCTTTCCCTGTGATTCAAAGTGACTGAAATTTCTTGAGGTGAACTAAGGGTTAGTGGGTGACCATCGTCACCACCCACAAACAAGAAAGGCAGGGAAGTCCCTGAAACAAAACTGCTTTGAGAGAAGAATGAGACAAGAGAGAGGGGCTGGGTCCTGCTATGAGCCAGCTGGTTGAAAGGAGAATAGCAGAGGAACCTGTTCTCCACAGGGCAGACTGGAGCCTGGGATGTGACTGTGAATGAATCGAGGCCAGTTTCACTGCAAGTCAGGCCAGGGTTGGTGTGGAAACCTCTCAACTGAGAGTAGTGCCAGAGGGCAGAGGGTGAGGGATTATCCTCTTTCCCTCCTCAAGAACTGTTGCAGCTGATCCCTGGAGAAGGCTCTGGATCGAGGGGGATGGGAGGCAGAGCCCAGCCATGCCACCAACAGGAAGTCTTCTTGGTCATGCTAGGAGAGACTCTCTGCAGACTCCCTTGGCTTCAGCTGCCTCCAGCTTCCATAGAAGCAGCTGGAAAGGTATTGGTTTCTGCCGGAAGGGTGAAGCTAAGAAAAGAGATTGGTTTTCCTGTTGATCTGAACAGCAGTGGGCTTGAGAACTGTATTTTCCAAGGCCAACTGGGTGGCCATCATTTCTATCCCCTAACTGATGATGAGAGTGCCGTGGCTCAGAGCTTGGGCTCCAGAGTCAGACATACCTGAGTTAGAATGCTGCTCCTGTCACTCAGTAATAGTCCTTGGGCCAGTGGCTTAAAGTTCTTCAACTGGTTTCCTCATGTGTTCTTTTTTTCAAATGGGGAAAGTAACGATGCCTATCTCATAGGGTTGTTGTGAAAATTAAAGGAGATAATGCATGTGACATGCTTGGCACCTAGGAAGCCTCAACAAATGTTCAATTAAACAAACAAAGACCAAATCAGTGCCAGGCGTATTGCCTGGGAAGAGAACTGTGTTTGGCAGGCATCTCGGATGGATATAGCAAGTAGTGTGTGAGCAATGGCGAGCAGGGTACTTCACTAACACGGAGAGATTGTGCTGAGAAATAACGAGCACTTTGGTGAGAAAAGGGCAAGTGAGTTTGGGACAGGCCCAGAGCATTCAGAAGAAGGGCTTGAATGACGAGTGGATATAAACAAGCATCAAGGCATCCTGAATCTAAAACAACATCACC
Organism: Lontra canadensis; assembly: GCF_010015895.1. NCBI lineage: Eukaryota > Metazoa > Chordata > Mammalia > Carnivora > Mustelidae > Lontra > Lontra canadensis. Next base: position 51,780,941 of record NW_022630998.1, read on the forward strand.
CTTTCTGATGTAATTTTTCATTCGCCCTAAAGATTTTCAGATTTGTACAAGGACTTTCTCTATTTTAGTATTTCTCCATTTGTTTCTCCCTTCCCCCAAATCTTTTTTGAGGGTTCTATTTCCATCGTTTTGTTACGTTTTTATTTCAATTCTCGTCTGAAAATAATACGTGTGCCATTATTCATTTGGTGTTTCTGTGAAACATGCTCTACGTTAAGACATGAGAATGCACTCTTCTGAAACATTTGGAGGTGAAAAACAAATGGTGCCTCTTGGGATGGTAGTGGAAGAGTCATAAAATTTCATACGTCAGGAATCTTCTTGACAGGCCTTCCTAGGCCTGAGTCCAAGATGAAGCTGAGAAAAATGAAAAGGGATTTGGCTGACAAAGCAGATGACAGCAGGGAGAGCCAGTGAAAGGGAATTGGCCAATGGCAAAAGGGGAATTGGCAAGGCTTTGTGAAACCCCTTGCTGGAAAACCATAAACCTCAGATTGTCCATCTGGCGCATCAATCCTCAGAGGCAAATCATTTTTGCCTGTGGAAGGTGCCTGCCAGGAAGCTGCACCTCAGGGGGTGCCTTTGGAAAAGGGGATCGTGTCTGGATCAGTGCCCAATATTAAGTGGATGGGGATGAGAAGAAACGGCTCACAATGAGATCTCTGAGGGCTGGGAAATGGGGAGTCGCTCCAGTGGCTGACACTTGTGAGTCACAACGATGGGAAAAGAAGTTGAGAAACAGAGGAAGAGGACAGGATGCTGGGGAGGGAGGAGGTGGGAAGCAGTTTTGTTTCTTCAGTCAGAGGTTGTCAGGGCCTGCCCTCTTCTGTGAAGGGCCTCCACTGGAAGTTACTCATCGACCCTTTCGAAACTCAAGTCTACCTTCCTCCAGGTGAGTAAGCCACTTATATGGGTCTCCCAAATGAGTGCTTCTACTGTGAAAAATCTCCCTCAAAACTAAAATGTGTGTTTATGTACATGATCTCGACATAGGGCGAGCTGACATCTGGGAGCCGAGCTGAGCCTGGCCAGGTGGGAGAGCAGGGCCTTCACTGCAGAGCCCTCCCCATTCCTCAGTGAGCTTTTCCCTTGTCTTCGGGTCATACCTCTGGCTTCCAGGCCATCCAGAATCCTGTTTACGACCTACTCCTGTGGCCTCCCACTCAATTCTTTCCTTCCTGAGAGTGCTGGTTTTTGACATGCGTTCCCCTCATTTCCCCTATCAAGATTTCCTTGAAAATACATTTCCTTTACTTCATGAATTAGAAAAAAAAAAAATACTCACGCTAAAGGGTTAATACTGGTAATTATTCAGTGTGACAAGCTCTGTTAGGCACACTGCCCTAGCCTACTTCTTCCCAACTTGTTTTCATGTCTGATGCACAGAGAAAATTTTTCCATACACTGTGATAAACGAAAGTGAAAGACAATGGGCCACGAGGGCTCGAAGGGATCGGTATTTCTGGACTTCTAAAACCCTTCTGTGCACATCAGTTGGGAAGCCATGTCTTAACTGAGCAGTTTCTCAAATGTGCTTCGGTGATCTGTCGCAGTCTGCACGTGTCTCAGAAAGAGAGTGGGCCTGCTGCAGTGGGTCTTCCCCTTCAGCTACAGCATCTCATTTTTCTGTTCTATTCATGAGACCTCTGAATAAAATTTTAAGGGAAGGAAGAGTGTTGGCAGCTTCAAGTAGCTAGAAAGTCACTATCTTAAATCTAATACATAAAATCTTTCATGATAGAAGATCAGGCGACCTTAACAGAGTGATGAGGGAGATATTCTAAAGGCAGGGGTTTTCTGCACCCTTCTACCATATCGTTCAGGCAATGGAGTTTACTCCACACAGACCCCACCGTAGGCAGGCCCTGCATGTGATCTGTGCATATCTTGCCCCTCTGGCTAGAGAGGTTTTGTTTCTTTAAAAACTCTGATGCTGGGGCATCAGGGTGGCCGAGGGGGTTGAGCATCCAGCTCTTGGTTTCAGCCCAGATCTTGTTCTCAGAGGTCATGGGATCAAGCCCCACATTGGGCTTTGTGCTCAGCACAGAGTCTGCTTGGGATTCTTTCTCTCCCTCTAATCCTCCTGCTTGTCTGCACTCTCTCTCCCTTAAATGAATAAATAAATCTTGAACAAAAATTTTTAAAAAATAGAATCTTTGATGCTTGAAAAAGTTATCCTCATACCAGCGGGTAGATTAATGCCAGAGCTTGCTAATGTCTTAGCTCACTGAACCCAAAAACACAATCACTGTTCTTGCCTTTGGTACCTTTGTATTGCATTTTGATTTATGTTGGCCATTTTTCAGAAGCCATACAACATGGAAGAGATCAAAGGTGCTGGAAGAAAGCCAAGCAAAACAAAGTGCTTATAGGATGGCTGAGGTTTCCAAAAGTTGAGGCATTGATTTTTTTACTATTATAACTATATTATTTTGTTGTTTTTACTGTATGTATTTCCACCCTGCCTTGTTCCCAGAATGGGAAAGAGTCACTGAATCATGTTCTGTAGGAGAGATTTAATCTCAAATTTCAGGTTACTTGGTGTTTGATGAATATATAATTTCAAAACTATCAAGGGTTTTAAAAAATTTATTTATTTGAGAGAACACATGCATGCCAGAGAGAGAGCACAAGTCGGGAGGAGGAACACCGAGAGAGGGAGAAGCACACCCCTTACTGAGCAGGAAGCCCGATGTGGGGCTCAATCCCAGGACCCTGGGATCATGACCTAAGCCAAAGGCAGAAGCTTAACTGACTGAGCCATCCAGGCATCCCCAAAACTAGCAGGGTTTATTGTGAAATTATTTTACCAATTTCATTGCCTGATTTTCCTTTTAAATCTTGTATTAAAGTATCAGTGAGAGTTACAAAAGTGTGTGTGTGAGCGTGCGCGTGCATGTATGTGCCTGTGTGTGTTTCTCATTTATATTCCAAATCCTATAATTTAATATAATTTAGGGTGAAGGCCTTAAAATACTGTCAAAGTTTTACCTTTCAGCCAGGATTCACCAGTAACATTTTCTATTTATCAGTAGAATTTGGATCATACACTTGAAATTTGCTTTTTTGCCTTCAGATGTTTTTCTACTAGAGATTTTTTTTTTTAATTGTTTTTCCAAAGCAATGGTGAGTGGAGATGTAGAATTGGTTAGAACAGATATGTTTCTGTGATCCTCGCCTCAAATTTTCTTTCTAAACTTCTAAAAGCTCTGGATGCAGTTGTCTGATTTGTTCTGGATACTTCTGGGCCAGTGAAATTCTGATCTTCAAAACAAAAAGTTTTAGGAAGAGGCCAGTTAAGGTTTATTTCTTATCAAATAAATCTGTCTCAAGTCAAAAGAACCTGTGCTTTCCATGGGTCTCATCACTTCCTGAAGCAGGATTCATGCTCTTGAAAACAAAGAAGTCAGCTAGTCAAGACTGTTTCCCTTGCTTCCAACTCTGGCCTACCCTCTGATTGCCTTTTTCCTATTCTCATGTGTTATACAGTCTGTGTGGCATTTTATTTTAAAATATTCCAATACAAACATTGTGACGTCATTGTATTTACAAGTTGACTCTAACCTATCCTCCAAGTACAGTTAGCTAGTCTTTAGAGTACTCTATCTATCTTAGGGAGCTACCCTGTAGAAGTGGTTAATTACCAGTCGAAGTACCCTAGCTCGAATCAACATTGTCTAGGATGGTCTCAGCATTGTAAATATAATTAGCCAAACCTACACTGAAAGGGTTAACAATTAGCAGAAGGGATGTTTAAAATAGTTTTTAATTGGTGAAAAGAGTAGTATTCAAAACAGGTGGTTGGTTACAAGTGTTATGAATTATGTGGAGGAATACAAATGGTTCAAATTTGAGGTCTAGACCTCTGGATTGACCCCTCAGTCCTCCCCTTCACAGAGCACCTTGCACCTGACACAGCACAAAGCGGGTCACACCTCCCATCAGAAGATGCTTGCCTCAAATTCAGAGAAGACTTTTTATGGGAAATGCTGAGCAGGAGGCCTGGATAGGAGAGGGCCCAAGGGTAAAGGGTGGGACTTCTCAGCTAGGATCAGGCTTAAGATTATTTTTGAGTCTGCTTAAGTGGTGTCAGAACATTGTCTAAAACTTCTTTTCATTATAATACAACTCCTGGTAGCAAGACTGTGGAGAAAGGAACGCATAAGCTTCCCCATTCTCTCACCCTTCTGAACGGCTGGAGGCTACTGACATTTACCAGAAAAACTTCATATTTGCCAGGAGACCAGTTTGGCTTGGATGGATTGCTGTGCCATGCAATTTTCAAATCTATGCTTCAAAGTCCAGAAAGGGCTCCACTTACAGATATCAAAGGTTCATTTAGATAAAGATGTTTAGCTTAAGGTTGAATTTTTTTCTGGGAACTTTAGAACTCTGCATTCTGTAAATATCCCTTTCTCAATTGTTAGAGCTGTTTGGAGGTCTTATACTTGTCCCTGAATGCCACATTACTGTGATTTCTGGGATATTTTCTGAACCCTTTTAAATTCTGGAATACAGTGAGTTTCCTTCTTGAGCAGTAATTATGCTTCTTTTCTGTGGCATTTCCTTATAAAACACTGGATCCTGAACAGGTTGCCAATCAAGAGCCACTGAGGAAAGGGGACAAGCTGAGTACAATGTTCCCTCATTCTGTGCTGGCAGTGATAGGCAAGCATTGCCCAGGGATCAGGAAGAGACCCACTGAGGACCCTAGGCTTCATGCCTGCAGGATTTCTTCTGAGATTTCATGCCTATCAAGTTCATCTTCAAAGAACACAATGCCTGCCCGTCTGATTTTTTATTATTGTTTGAATGAGAGTCAACCACTGACTAATTGTGTCTGGAACATGTCAGGCCAGACCCTGCCTTGGTGGGAGAAGTTAGACAAGATGATAGGGACCATGAGGGGGAATTGGGAGATGCCTTTGTGGAAGGATCAGGGTAGAAAAAGGTAGCAGAATTTAGTATTAGTAATGGATTTTCTTTTATCCTGCTCTCTGAACTTTTTGGACCCCCTGGGAGCCTTGGAGGTTCCCATTGGCCTACAGAGGGTCAGAATGCTCCAGAGGGCTGCAGGGCTATGCAGCAGGGACCCTTTGGGAGAAAGCACTCAGGGGGCAGATCTCAGGGAGACTCCGGGCTGCAGCAGTGGGGAGGCATCCAGGGGCCACCCCGTCCTGCTTCTCACATAAAGATCAGGTTACAGGCAAAGACAAGGAACACCTTCCAAGCAATAATAAGGTCTTGAATACAAGAAAGCAGGGAGCCAGAGCACATCAGCATGAAATAAGGACAGCCTGGTATGTACAAGGGAATGCAAGCCAGGTTTCACCCAATTTTCACTAACAAACTGGATGTTGATATGAGAATCCTAAGGCATAATAATCATAACTGGGCATTATAATAATTATAAGTGGGTCATTATGCTTAACATGTGGTCCTCAATTCATATGGGGATTCAGTCATTTTCTGTGATTCTATGTCTATTCTCTTCATGTAATCTGGAGTTCTAGAACCATCCTGTTCTTATTAGAGATAATAACCTGGAGTGGTTGGCTTCTCTCTGCTTATGGAAGTGACAGTTCTGAGGCCACTAGCTGAAGATGGCCTTAAGTCATTTATTTCCCGGTCTCTTTCATATCCCACATTCACCAGCTTTAACTGTACTCAAAAAGTGGCCGTCATGGTCCTAACCAGGCTGAGAAGTAAATGATCCATCACTTAAATATTGTGTGAATCTCAAATGAAGAACTGAATCTTTAGATTACCTTTGAGCAAGCTTCAAACTGGGTTATTTCTGACACAAATTGGTTCTCCCCCCTGCAGTACCTGAAAGCTATTCTAGAACCCAGCAGTGTTTCTGCCCTCACTTGAGTTGCTGGTGTTTCAGAAGTGACCTGATGCTCCCACGGTGTCAGTAGTCTGGGTGAATTTACCAGTTCCATATCTGTGGAAAGACCTATCCTGGCCCTGGATTTCTGATGATTCTCAGAGATCCTTACACTCTCCTGGACCTTCCTTCCTCTGCCTTCTGGGACCATGTATGCTGTCTCTGCATCAACCTCTGTTCATCCAGGTGCAATTGCCAGTTTAGGTATTTAAAAATTCACTCTGTGTTTCATGAATAATGCGTTGTACTGGAGGCTTAAGACTCATGGGTCAGAGTACATAGATGGGTCATATCACCTAACAGGGCCTCACAGGTTCCTCGTGCCTCTCTCTCCTGTTTCCCAACCTCCCTTATTATCCCTGGGAGCTCCATGATCCTTTCCTTCTGTTAAGCAAATGAACCCAATTCCCTTAGCTCCTACCTATACCCTTCTATCAATGACCTCACAGAACCAAGTGTCCTCTGTATAATGAGATCTGTGCTCCTGAGAAAATAGCTAGAAATATAAATAACAGCAACGGAAATTCAGTTGCATGTTTTATTAGTTGATTGAAATCGAGCCTGATCCTCTGCCTCCATCCAAAGGCAGCACAGTATTTTAGAAGAGGGATTGAATTTAGAGTCAACCCGTTAGACTTTAGAGCCAGCAGCACCCTCCCTAGCCACATGAAGAAGCCCGCAATCCACTTGGAGTCTCAGCTCATCATCTGAAGAGTGATGGTGTTGCTAATATTTTGCATCTTTATACTGATCTGAGGAAATGATTTTTGCAACGCACCATGAAACCTTAGAGCAGTAGTTCTAAAGACATTTTTAGCTTGACCACAGCTGAGGAGTGCTCCTGGCATTTAGGAGGGCTGGCTGTCCTGCAGTGGGAGGAGATTCTGCATAACACAAGCGTTAGCAATAGCATCCCTATGGAGAAACATTGTTTTCCAACACAGAATAAGCGAAAGGTGTGTTACCTCTGATCTTCTGCCTTTCACACAAAATGCTGATGGATTTATACATGGTGTAGATAATTCTTTAAAAAGATTTTCCTCATTCTGGATTATTTTACCACAATCTTTGTTCCAAGGTGATAACTCCTCTGGCATCTAGTATTCTGCCAACATTTTAATTATAATCTTGAGTCTTCCCTTATAAGGAGTGTTCCCATTTAAGATGTCTTTGTTTAATCTCTCAGCCAAAACTGTATTTTACCCTGCAGAAGACAAAAAGGAGGAGAATAAATGATGAGGTAAAAGCTGGGGGCATTTTGCAAATGGTGAAGGTACAAAGAAGCAGGTCATAAATGCCTTGGGCAGCTACGCAGGCCACAGTAATCATCCTCCCAAGGACCATGTTATCTGGCATAAATAACTGTTGAGCTAAAGGCAGGCCAGGTTTCAAATCTCTCCCATCCTCCCCCCTCAGCTGGCAGTATGCATAGTAGCCTGTAATAGGACCCAGGCCTCCAGCCCCCAGACCTCTGGGAGCCACACAGTTCTGATTCTTTGGCTCTCCATCTGCCTGTGAAGCTGTGGAGAGGCCCAACATCTGTAGAGCAGGCTCCTGATATGTTGTTCTGGCCACGGTGAAGTGCTGGGGTGACCCGTCTACACTGTCCCTTTATCCTCACTTGGAGACGTGGGGCTGCCCCTTGTGTCATGGAGGCCGACCACGAGAGCATGGTGCCGAGAATCGGTGTGTAGTGTCCTCGGGCCAGGAGCTAGATGAGCATTAGGGTTCCTCTCACTGACTGCATCCTTTGGTTTAATGAGCTGCTTTGGAAGATGCTTGATGAACTGATATTTCCTCATGGATATTTTCTCATTTATGTAAGCAGAAAACAAAACCCTGCTTTAATGGGCTTAAAAGTAATGTGCTTCAGATGAGAATGGGAGGGCCTAGCTGGCTTGGGAAGTTCAGAACCTGTAAACAGGTTGTAATCCCACTTCCAGTCGGTAGGCTGAACCCTAAGTTTTTGTTCTTAGATCACATGTCTGATTACTTTGACAGTGTCACGTCTCCCCCTGAAGCTTTCAGTGGCTTTGTGTGCTGATAGGAGTCTCACAGTTTCCTCAGCCTCTCATCCATAACCTAAGTGCAACCTACTTTTCTAGTCTTCTCTTATAATGCTCTTCACAAATCTTACACCTCAGCTCCCTTCAAAGAAAAAAAAAAATTTGTTCTCCCTGAAAGCAGGCTCTCCAGCTGATTCAACTGCTAATTCAATTAATTAATGAGCAGTGTGATCCTGGTTAATCATTAAAGTCCCCAAGTCCCCAGAGCCTAGTGTATAAAATCTAGGGGCAAGGCCCAGGCTGATGAATTTTTCACAGATTGCCCAGGTGGATCTAACACACATCAAGGTTTACGAACATCTGGGCCTAAAACTCCCTCCAGCTCTGATTTTCCCACGTTTTACCCATGCACTTCAATTGTGTGTCTCCATGTGTTTTAAAGTATCTTTTCCTGAAATGTTTCACTTTCCTTCTAGTTAACCCCTAAACACCTGTGTGTACATGTGTATGTACACACACGTGTACACACACATGAGTCAAAGTCCTTCAAGATCACTACCAACACCACATCCTCCAGACCTTGCCTGAGGGCTAACCTTGCCTTTCTAGGCTCTCTTTCTTCAAACACCTCTACCACAACACTTACTACTACCAGTCTTAGTTCTCAGGGGATTTTGTTTAGCTCACCATATAGACTACAAAATTCCCGAGCATAAATATTCCTTCTTATTCATCTTGCATATTCCACACTACTCATGGGAGTAGCTCATGAGAATTGGTAGAGTTGAGTTACATTGACTTGACATGAATTAACTGAGAGACATCTTGGTGAAGGTGACAAGTTACAGGGTCTTGGGAACAAGTTAGAGGGTGACAAGTTAGAGGGTCTGATAGGGTGGAGGGCTTGTATCACTCTTGCTATCGTGGAACATTTCCTATCTGTCTCTACCCACAAGTGACTGTAGACTCAATAAGAAAAGCCACAGCTGTTTTTTGTCAAAATCAGATGACTTTATATCTGTAATCTTGCAGGCAGAGCAGCTGAGCTGATATATTTAATGACTCACTCTTGACAGACGAAAGTCTGTTCTTGAGAAATGAGGAGGGGGAGCTATTAATCTTTTCTAAAATAAACAGACTTGTAATGACTCTTTAATCTGAAGAGAAGGGATCCTGAGCTGGAACACAACACTCAAGTACCCGCCAAATTCCCTGAGAAGTGCAGAGCACCCAGATGATAATTGATTGTGGGACCATTTTCCCTGTGGTCTCCAAGGGACATTCACAGTACCACCAGCATTTAAAGGGCCTTATCAACATAGCTGCTCCAGTTTCATGAGAAAGAACAGCTCATCATCATCTGTGGCCTTTGGGACACTTGCTTTTCTAAGCTTCCCTCAAAGCTTGGGGGTGCCCACTCAATCAATATTTTGCTTTTGGTTGCCTACCCCTGTGTCCCATCCTACCTGGCCCCTCCCTTCCAGCCACCCACATCCACAGGAGCTTCTGCTCCTCCCAGAGGCATGGGGAAGAGAGATTCTCTTCTCTGCTTTCCCAGTACTCATTCTCATCTTTGAAATTGGGCCAATGCCCCCCTCAGAGTCATGGAGCATTGCCTTTCTTTGCTGCCAACCAGGCTCAGCAGTCTCTCTCCCATGTACCCTGCTTGACTTCTTCTGTGCTGCCTTGCCTTACAACCTGTTTCACCTCCGCTTCTCTTCTGTAATTTTTTCACATGCTTCTTCCTTGCCTGTCACTTAACTAATGGCATCCTCAGACTTCTTTCTTAGCTTCTCTTTTTCCTTCGTATTCTCTTCCCTGAAAACATCATTTATTTCCACAGAACTTGATGCCAAGGGGCTCTCAAGCCCCTAGCCCTCTCTGAAAACATTTCTTAAATGCCCTGATGGATATCGTTTGGACCTTTTATTGGTATTCACTCACCATTTCCAAATCTAATGGATGATAGATATCTTGTCCCCAGCTCCTCTTCAGATAAACTCCAGTGCCAATTTTCTATTCTCCCATTTCCTATAGTAGCCCCACAATCATCCCAACCACCTTGTCTCTAAATCCTGGAATAGGTGTGAATCTTAATCTCTTTTCCATTCCTCTCTCTGTGCATGTCACTATTTACCAGATTCTTAGAGTTCATTCTTACAGATTTTTTTGTCTGAATTGTTTCTAGTAAGTTTCTTCTTTTCACATCTACAGCCATAGTTTAGATTGTCACTAATTTCTGTCTCATAGTAGCCTTGTTACTGGTGATCCTACTTCAAACACCATTCATACCTAGATACCAAGGCTTGGGGCACACTTTGCATGTGTTCTCACACATCATTGCTGGAAAATGAAGCATGTCTCCATGTGACTCCATGAGGAAAGAGCATGTGGCAGCTTGTATCTGGTTTCTCCTGGACTTTACTCTATGTACCTTTCCCTTTGCTGATTTTAATCTGTGTCCTTTCACTTTAATATAACTGTGGACATAACAGTTTCTGAGTTTTGTGAGTCCTAGCAGATTATCAAGCCTTAGGGTGACCTTGGGGACCCCTGGCATAACACATCATTCACAGACTTCAAAACTTTCATTGTGAAGTTATCAATTGCTACTGGTGATTCATAACTGACTCATAACTGATTACATATGATTACAACCCACCAGCAAATCCTAACACAAGAATTATACTTTGCGAGGGGAGGGAACATGTCTTTCTCATCATTTCATCCCCTGCTATGCTTTGCACAGAGACTAGGTCAGAAAGCTGCTCAGATAACATAGAATTGTAAATGTTAGGAGCAAGATGTTGAGCAAATATTAGAAAGTATATCCCTGGTTTGTATCATTCACAAGCCCAAGAAGCACTATTTAAGGCTAACCTGCAAAACAAAGAGACTCGAATATACAGTGGCTTAAATAAGTCACACTGTTTGTTTTCCTCATAAACCAGGCTTGAAATAAACAGTCCAGGTTGTGGTTTTTCCCCACGTGGTCATTCAGAAACTCAAGTTCCTTTTCTGTTGTTACTTAGTCTTCTCTTAAGGCAGAATTCAGCCACTTGCTGCCCTTAGGTCAACTGTGTCCTATCACCTACTTTAGTAAACAAAGTCTTACTGGAATACAGACATGCTCACTTCTTTATGTATTGTCTGTGACAGCTTTTGTGCTCCAAGAGCAGAGCTGGGTAGTTGTAACAGAGACTCCATGGCCCACAAAGTCTCAAGCATTTAGTATCTGGCCTTTCATAGGAAAAGTTTGCTCAGGTGACAGGAAGAGGGAAGAGTATTGGAAGAACACACAGCTGATATTTTAAGGCTAAGCATAACAGTGGTATATATCACTTTCACTCATATCTCCTCGGTTGGCACCTAGTCGTGTGATCTTGCCTAGCTGCAAGGGAGGCTGGAAAATACTGTCCTCACTTCAGGAGTCAACAAGCTTTCTCTGTAAAGAGCCAGGGAGAAAATCTTTTCAGCTTTGAAGGTTGCATGGTTTCCGTCACAATTACCTGTCAGTGTAGTGTGAAAATGGACGTAGACAATGTGGAAATAAATGAGAATGGCTATGTTGCAATAGAACCGTACTTACAAAATGAGGCAGTGTCATTTGCCAACTCCTTCACTAGCTGGATGGCCATGTTTCTGTGTTTATGTATTTACGTTTAATGATAGGTGTTCCTAGTATTAAAAAGGAGAGAAGAAAATGCTTGGGAAGTGGGGAGGGTGTCAGTCTCTGACACAAATACTTTTTGTGCCTGGGCAAGTCTTAAAAATATTTATCCTTGATTTATTTGTTGGTGTGTATTGCATGATGACTCTTGTTGCAAAAGTTATGTGTGTTGGAAGAGTTGTTCCATTTACCCTTTTTAAAAAATAGTCTCCCATTGGCCTGAGTCCAGCTCCACACTAAAGAAGCATGACAGTCTTCTCTGTTCAGTGTTTCCAGTGGTTTTCAGCTAATTCATTCTGCTGGTTAAAATCCACAAAACCCAAGGCATAATGCTGCTGGATATGGTTGATTGTTGCTCTGCATTGATTCTACCTCTTTCTCTGTGCCTTTCTGTATTGGACAGTCAGAACACTAAAAGCTGTATTGCCTAGACTTTTGTATCTAGGAGTTCCAGATGCAAATTAGTTTTCACCAGCTGGACACATGTGAACACAATCTGAACCACAGAGGTGAGACAGAAGCTATCTCCCTGCTGCCAATTCTGTTGGGAAGCAGGTTGTGGGGATGTGTCAGAATAACAGAGGCACTGGATTCAGTGTTCTGTGATTTTTGTCGCCAGCTCTCACTATGAAGAAGCAGTGTGGCTGCCATGCTAGGACCTGGAAGCTAAGATCGGGAAATTGCTGCTGGCCCTAGAGTAGGCAGAGAGTATCTCAGCAGACAGCACATCAGGGCTAGAGATGTAGGCTGGGAATATACCAGATAGGAGCTCCAGGACTTATGGAAAGAAGTCACCAGAGGCAAATGACTGATATGCAGGACTATAAGTAGGCCTTCTTCCATTAGTATAATTTCTGGCCAAAGGCAGACTGTGTGTTTTATTTCGATTTTATAGGCAAGAATAAGTATGCAAAGTCAGTTGTTTCTGACAAAGTTCTAATGGTATACCTCACCCTTGGATTATTTATTATTTAGTCTCACAATTATATAGGTTTGGGGATGTCATATCACATCTTGGGCCTCAGTTTCTTAATCTGGCAAATGACAGCATAAGATAAGATGGACTCTCCAAGGACCTGTTCTTTTCTAACATACTGCATGCTATTTGTGAAATTAAATCTTATGGCCTACATCATTTTTCCTTTTCTTAGCCCTATAGCATGGAGCCAGCCACAGATTTGTCTTAGTGCTATTGGTGACTGTTATGGGCTGACATGTGTCCCATACCCCCAAATTCATATGTGGAAGCCCTAACTCCCAGTACCTCAGAATATGAGTATTTACAGATAGGGCCTTTAAAGATGTGCTTATGGTAAAATAAGATCATATGGGTGGGCCTCAATCTGCTATGGCATATTTCCTTAGAGGAGGAGAGGAGATTAGGAAACATAAACGTAGACTGAGAGAAGAACATGTATGGACACAGAAGATGGCCATCTGCAAGCCAAGGACAGAGGCCTCACAAGAAACCAACCCTTGTCAACACCTTGGTCACAGATGTCTAGCTTCCTGAATTGTGAGAAAATATATAAATAAATTTCTGTTGCTTAAACCACCCAGTATACGATACTTTATTATGGCAGGTCTAGCAAACCAATATAGTTGTATTAAAATAAAACTTCGTAGAAAACTTTTGACAGGAGAATAGGATAGCACTGAGGAATTTCATAAGCCACACACATTGTGACCCGACAGATCTTAGCCTCTGCCTCTGTAGCCAGCAAGCCCACAACTGGAACCACTTAGCTTCCCTCTACAGGCCGCCATTGCCCTCACTAAAGGGTTAAGCTTATTTCGGTCCCAGGTGCTCTGGTCTGAATATTTGTGCTCCCCAACAAATCCTTATGTTGAAACCTAATGTCCAATGTGATATTATGAGGAGGTGGGGCCTTTGGAGGGTAGAGCCTTCATGAATGGTATTAGTGCCCTTATAAAAAGATGCCTTTCCCCTTTGTGACGTTATAGTGAAAAGATGACTATCTTGCAGATCAAGAACCAGAACCCAGATCTGTCAGCAACCTTGATCTTGGATTTCCCAGCCTCCAGAACTAGGAGAAACAAGTGTCTCATGTTCATAAGCCAAGTGGTATTTTTGGTATTTTTGTTATAATAGCCTGAACAGACTAAGACAACAAGTGAATATCAGTAACCTTGCTAGTTTATCATCAAGTAAACTTTGGTCCACCTGTCTCAGAATATTGGGATACCGAGAGAGGTTAGTGAGTAGTGGGTAGTGATCTGTCCAAGACTGCTCACATGGCTACTGGTACCCTGACTTCAGGGCCATTACACTGCTCTAGGGATCCCCAGCCTTTTTGATATTCTGACACATATGAGAATTATAATAGTTTACAACACACTGCTGTGGGGAGGGAACAACCCAAAGACTCCAGCCACCCAGGACAGGCTTGTGTTTGCAATAATTTTGAGTTAATTACTTGAGCATGCCTGTAAGCCATTCCTGTGGAGACACACAAGTTGAGGACCATGATACTGTATCCCACTGCATCCATTAATGGCAGCAGGTAGACTTTGTTGTCTACACTATACCTTGTTGTCTATACCTTCTTGTCTATACTATAGTAATTATCTATACTATACTAGTACTTGAGAGTGACCGTGAGAGATTTACTAAGAAAGGAGAAATAAGGAAATGATGTTGCTTTCTGTACATTAAATGTTAAGATAAATACGTATTAGGCCAGAAGAAGGATATACAATCACTTGAAAAAAATAAAAAATAACATGTTGCCCAGGTACACTGTTGATTATAATTTGACTGAAAGCATAGAGGATATAAAGAAATAATCACCATCACAGAAATCTGAAAAATGGTGGGATGAATATCAGCTAAGACTAGTTAGAGGCAGAGAGACTTTGTTATTAGTCTTCCATTTCTCCCCTTGTCAAGACCCTCCCAATAGTGAGATGGATATACCCAGCTAGCTCAGCCTCGTGCTGTTAGTACACATTTATCTAAATCTCCTAGGTATCCTTCTCATTTTAATTGTGTCTGCCATGTGTTTTTTTTTTAAGGGAAGGGAATGTACTTATTTTAGGAACTTTCAAGTGTTCTGGTCTCTGAACTAGGGAGGTCTCTTGATGACTTCTGATTATGACTTAGGTTCCCAGGAAGCTTCTTATAGGTAGAAATTTCTCCAAACCAAGCTAAGGAGAGCTTTCTTGTCCATTTGATGACTACATATTATTTCATTTAAATTAATTTTTTGACATCCTTGACTCTCATGCAAATAAATGTTTATTTTTTTTAAAGATTTTATTTATTTATTTGGGAGAAAGAGAGAGAGGAGAGAGGGAGAACAAGCAAGGGGAGCTGTAGGCCAAGGGAGAAGCAGTCTCCCTGATGAGCAAGGAGCCTAACGTGGGACTCAGTTCCAGGACCCTGGGATCATGACTTGAGTCAAAGGCGGACGCTTAACTGACAGAGCCACCCAGGCATCCCTAATGTTTATTTTTATTGGCATGGATAACTCCTAAAGCCTGATTACCAGGCACTGCCAATGAAATTCTGAGTCTTCAGGGAAATGGATGGATCCTCACATGAAGTGATTTAATTGAAGGCCTGTAATGTGAGGAGGTATTTGTCTGCAGTGGGCCCTCCCTTAGTCCATACTACTCTCTCTGTTATATGTCTCAATGTCTGTGTAATTCATGTCCCTTTTAGAAATAAGATATAGTCTTGGGGCATCTATGTGGGTCATTTGGTAGAGCATGTGACTCTTGATTTTGGGTCATAAGTTTGAGCCTCAAGTTGGGTATAAAGATTACTTAAAAAGAAAAAAAAAAGATACAATCTTGAAACATCTGAATGGTCTGGTCTCTGTGTTCAGATGACTCTGAAAGATTACATTTATTTATTCAGTAAATCTGGTCTACCCCCAAATCTTTACTACCAAAACAAAACAAAACAAAACAAAAAAAACAACAATATGAGAAGTTTCCCTTGTAACATTGTGTCTTGCCAACTATTCATTTAATAGGAGATAACTGAGCTTTTTTTCTAACTCTAGCAATTTTGTGTCCTCTTGGAGTAGTGCTTTTTAAACCTGAATGTGCATATGAATCACTTGAAGATCTTTATTAAAATGAAGTTTCTGATTGAGTAGGTCTGAGCCAGGGCATGAGATTTTTGCATTTTTCCACGTTCATAAGTGATACTAGTTCTACTGGTGGGCCACATCCTGAGTTATAAGACTCTAGGAAACTTACATAAGTAGACCAGGTGGTCACTTAAACCCGGTACTTGAAGAGGCAGGAATCAGGGCTCCCAGTCCTCTGCAATGTATCAGTCCCACAACCTGTCATTCTACCATCATGGTCTTATACCGTTGTCTCAAGAAATTTTTCTCATCCCAGGAATCCTTTGTTAAAATGCACATACTCTGATGAAATCACGCTGTAAGTCCAGCTAATACCATGATCTGCAGGAATTAGCAGGAATTCCTTAGAAGCCATTTGGAAACA
Source organism: Lontra canadensis (assembly GCF_010015895.1). Classification (NCBI taxonomy): domain Eukaryota; kingdom Metazoa; phylum Chordata; class Mammalia; order Carnivora; family Mustelidae; genus Lontra; species Lontra canadensis. The sequence continues at coordinate 51,796,992 of NW_022630998.1, forward strand.
AAGATGATAGTGGGCTATAAGGAAGGTGGTAGTATGACCCTTCAGAAAGGAATATCAAATAGGAATGCTTTTAGTTGCAAGCAGCAGAAAACCTAATGAAGAGTGATTTAAGCAATAAAAACATTTATTCATCTCTCCTAATAAGGGCTCTATCATATCACTGAGAATCCAGGTTCTTTCTGTCCTCTATCCCCCAGACTTTCCATCTTTGGTTATTGGCTTTCTTGTGCTTGTTGTCTCATGACCCAAACTGAGTGCTGCAATTTCAAGCATGACTTTCACTTTGAAAATGGAAGGAAAAGGAATGAGCTTCCCAAGCCTTACCTGTGCCTTTTACTAGGAAAGTGAAATTCTTAGCAGAAGCTTCAAGAAGACTTCTCCTTGCATCTTATTGTCAGAACTGGATAACTTGCCTTCTCTTAAACCAATCACTGGCAAAGGGGAATGAGGTTACCCTAGGTTTAGAGTAACCATGACTCACTCTTCTGAGGTTAGGGGAGGGGCCTACCCTTCCCAATAACAAGGCAAATCCACCTACTGCAAAATCAGAGAGTGAAATGTGGAGTGAATGACATTGAGTAGACTATGAATATCTTCCCTGGGAAGAAAAAAGTTCATACTTGTAAGGGAGAAAACAAAGCACCAGAGACCAGTTCCAGCTGTGCATCTAGCTGATCCAGGTACAGCCCTAGCACCCACCTCCTGATATCTCCCCATGACTTCTTTGCTTTAGAACAGAAACATGATTTGTTTACCTTGAGTTCAAGAAGGCTGGGTAGGTGGGCTGCAGAATGTATGATGGGTGCTTGATCAGTATTTGCTGATTGGTCAAAAAGGTAATGGTGAAAGAGTAATTTGAGGTGTTGAGAAAGACATGGAAAAAGATGTTCAGAAGTAATGGGTCTAGTTCTTTGAAAGAAACAGAGCTTCTAATAAAAACATTATTTTATTTATACCTCAAAACAATCTTATGAAGTAAGGACCATTTTTCACAGTTTATAGATTAGAACTGAAAGACACTAAGATTCTTGGCCAAATCCACACTGTTTGTCATTGGAAGATTTGGGATTCCAGTGGACTTTTTGATTCCAAAGCTCTGAACCCTCTCACCACAACTTAGACATTCATGTGAGGGTCTTATTCAGAGTGGCTTTTATACTCTTGTCTAAGGGCTCTGCTTTGCTGAAAAAGTCTTTTTACCCTGCCACATGTGCAAACACACACAGAAAAAAACTATTGCTTTCACACAGTTACATCTCAAAATGACCAAGTTCCAAATCTATAGTATTAAACATACATCTCTAATTCAGAACACATTTTACTTCTCTCTACCTCTGTCTCTGCTCCACCAGTCATTGTTATTATCTTCCTGTCACAAAATTGTTATAAGTTTATTGAAGGAAACAGAAACTTGGAACAGAAACAAAAATATTCACTCTAGGACTACATTAAAATTTTCAGGATTTTATTTGCCTTCCTCAATTATCTAGCAGTTTTTCTACACTGGATTCCTAGTCAATCCAGATACAGAAAGCATTCCACTATCTCATTGGGTATCTTGTCTGACGGATATCCAAGTCAGGCAATTAGAGAATTCTAGTGTAGGGCATCTCATTCAGGACAGCTTGTCTACTGATTTGTTTCTGCCTCCATTGACTAAATGTCTTTTGAGTTGCCTCCAGCAATTAGACATTCAGATCCTCAAGGCAAAGATCAGTACTCTGAACCCCAAGAGAAACAGATGTCTAGGAAACATACCCTGCTCTTTTAACTTGGGGCCTCTTGGTTCTGCCTGGTGAGGAAATTCTGTGGCTTCTCTTAGTGTTTTTGATCTTCCTTGGCCGGCATGTCCATGGGCCCAGCTATCTATCCCCTTTTCTGGGCTGCAGCAAGTGTTTGAATAGGATGAGGCTGTCCTATTCCTTGCTACAGTCCTCCTAAGTATTTATCTCTGAAGCATCATCAGCTTCATCATCGGCTAAATTTACACAGCCTTTTCAGGAGAAATAAAAAGCAGAAAATGCCTTTTTTTTTTTTTTTTTTTTTACAGTGCTAATGTGAGCTATAACAAAAGGAGAAGAGAAGAAATGAGTATGAGGAGGACAGAGAGAGGGGAAGGAAACCAACCCTCACCTTGTGCTAGGGACCAGCGTAGGCATTTTGGCATACATTCTATCATTTCAGCCTCATAAGCCTGGGAAGGAAGCATTATTTTCACATTTTACAAGATAAAGATGTTAAAGCTCAGGGAGGCTGTGAACTTTGGCCAAGGACAAATTGTAAGTGGAAAATATGGGATTTGAATAATCTCTCTGAGTCCTGAGCCTCTTGCCATAACAATTTGATGTTTTGGCCACATAGGGCACTTTTTGGAAAAGACACGGAAAAGGGAGACTCCTTCCCACTATTTCTGTTGTGGATTTCAAATTGTCTCAGTGTCTTCCCAGCAATAACATATACATGATGGTCACTGGGATAAAACCACTGCCCAAACATACTGTAGAAAGCCAAATCAGGGCATTTTAATCCTTTGGCTGCAAAGATTTGAGCTTAGGAATATAATGTCCAGGAATACACAGGATCAAGAAGAATGAAGATAGCCCTGAAGATACCTTTGAAACACTAACATCCATCTAAATGAACTTCCCAGGCTCCAAACTCTAAGTATCCCTTTCCCTTTAGCAGTTGATGGATGCAGTCTCTAATCTGGCCAGACCTCTGGCCCAGCTTCAGTCTCTCTTCCTGTATAAAGTCTAAAAGCTGGAGCTCTGCTGGGCTGGGAGTTTCAAAGCTGGGAACAGAGGCAGGACTTTCTCTCCCAGCGGCCTCTCACATACTTGGGGATAGCCTTCTCTTTTCTTAATTTACCTTCCTTTCAATTCCATCTTCTGACTTATATGGGGGTATAGCCCCCATAAGGCTCTCAAAAACATAAAGAGTGCAGATTCCATGGCGGGTACCCAGTTTTCCTTTGGGGGGAGCAAAGTGATACCTGCATAGCTGTCTATCAAAGTCTGGCACAGGATGATACTTGAGAAAGAGTGGGCGGGAAGGTGAGATCTCCTAGGGATTCAAAACTGTCCACTATTGATGCTGCTAGAACTTTTTTTCCTGTCCCAATCTCCTCCTTCCTGTATCATTCCACTAAATGGCCTGGAAGTGAAGTACAGCTCTGTGTGCAAGAGACAAAGAGACTTGGAGTAGTAATTGAGTTTAAAGCGCCATCTGCAGTCTTCCAACCCAGCACCAGCAGTCTCCATGGTGGTGGGGAGAGAGGGTCCACAGAATCCATATTCAGGGCAAAGAAAAGGAAAGAGGCTGCTGATATGGACACAGAGGCGCTGGTGGAGATGGCAGACCTTACCAGGGTGTGCCCCATGGCCAGCCACTTTTCAGAACTCCTAATTCAGTATCTGCAGAGCAGCTCTAGAATATCTGCCCAAAAAATACACAGTAAGCTCCTCCATGGTTCACCCGCACAAGACATGTGTAGCTACCAGGGACCAACACAAACCAGTTACTTTGGCTAGGGCAGGGTTTACACCAGAGATCAGAGGACACATGCAGACACAGACAGCACTGCTGGCTGGAAGTCCATACAGGATGGATGCACCTTCTGTTGCCACCATGGGAAGTACGGAAAGCTCCAAATTTCCAGGTAGGGGAGGCTAGGCTTTGTTTCAAGGACAGAGAGTAACATCTGGTGCCTACGTCCCATCTTTTCCATACTGCCATTCTCTGAGTTGAAAAAAGCAAGAGAAAGACAAAGAATAATGCTTCAGATGCATCCTTAAAACCATTGCAGAAGCCCCTGAAAATAAACGTTAGTCTTAATCCACTTAGGGACATAAAAATTACAAGACATAAATGCCACACTGGACAAACATTTCCAGTCAGACAATGAGTAGGGAATGCAAAATAGTAAGAGAAGGAACAAAACTTAGCCTCGACCTGTGCACACTTGGCTCTAAATTAGAGCAAAGTATGCTAACTGTTGAGTTGTTTCTTCAGTTCTTTTAAAAAGTAAAAACAATTGAGCAAATCAAACTGAGAGTCATTTTGCCCAACAATTGGCTAAAACACTTAAAAAATTTCAGTGTCATGAAGGACAGCTGAAGGGTATTCTAGGTTAGAGGAACCAAAGAACATGACAACTAAATGCAATACTTGGTTCTGTACTTGCTCCTGGATTGAAAGAAGAAGAAGAAGAAGAAGAAAAAGAAGAAGAAGAAGAAGAAGAAGAAGAAGAAGAAGAAGAAGAAGAAGCAGCAGCTGCAGGATTTTTAGGACAGTATTAGCACAATATTAGGGCAAGTGGAGAAATCTGAATATAGAATGAATAGTAGATAATATTGTGTTGGTGTTAAATTTCTCCCATGTGATATTTATAATGTACCTTTGTAGGAGAATGTCTTTAATCTTAGGGGAAATGCACTGAAATATTTAAGGGTAAAATGTCACACTGCCTGCACCTTTCTTAATGGTTCAGCAAAAAAATAATGATGATGCTAAGACACACACACATAAGAGAGGGAGAGAAAGAGAGAATTAAGCAGCTGTATAAAGCATAAAGGTGAGCGAGTGTTCATTGCTTTTTTTGCAACTTTTGTTTCAAGTGTTTCCAAATAAAATTAGGAGGGAGAGGACAGAGAAATTGTTATAGATTAAAACATGCTTAAGAGACATAAACAAATGTAATGTCTAGGCCGTATCTGAGTCTTAATTGGAACAAGCCCACTATAGAAAAAGGATATTTTTAAAATAATCTAGAAACATTGAACATAGATTAGGTGTTAGATAATATTAAGGAATTTTTAACTCTGTTGGAGGTGATAATGGTGTATTATAGCTATAGGGGGGGAAAAGCCTTTATCTGTTAAAGAAAGTAAACCTATCATCTTTTACAAGTGAAATGATATGTTGCCTGGGATTTTCTCTAACATAGTCCAGAAAAGAAAAAAAATAGACCTAAGTGAGATGAAACAACACTGACAGAATGTGGATAATAGTCGAAGCTGGATAATGTATATGTGGACATTCTTTACTTTGTGTCCCAAAATCTTCATAATAAAAAGTTGTTTTTAAAAATTGAAATACAGGAGCACCTGGGTGGCTCAGTTGGTTAAGCATCTGCCTTCAGCTCAGGTCATGATCTCAGGGTCCTGGAATCGAAGCCCACATTGGGCTCTCAGCTCATTGAGAAGTCTGCTTCTCTGGCCCTCTGGCCCTCTCCTCTATTTTTCTCTCTCTCTTTCCTCTCTCTCAAATAAATAAATAAAATCTTTTAAAAAATTGAAATACGGGGCACCTGGGTGGCTCATTCAGTTAAGCATCTAACTTTAGCTCATGTCATTATCTTGGGGTCCTGGGATCAAGCCCCATGTGGGGCTTCCTGCTCAGAAGGGTGTCTGCTTCTCTGTCTCCTTCTGCCCCTCCCCCTTCTCATGTTCGCTCACTCTCAAATAAATAAAATTTTTTTAAAAAATTAAAATACATGCAAAGGAATGCTAGAAAATAAAATCATTTGGGCACCTGGGTGCCTCAGTGGGTTAAGCCTCTGCCTTCGGCTCAGGTAATGATCCCAGGGTCCTGGGATCAAACCCCAGGCATCAGGCTCTCTGCTCAGCAGGAAGCCTGCTTCTCCCCCCACCTCCCCCACCTGCCTCTCTGCCTATTTGTGATCTCTGTCTGTCAAATAAATAAATAAAATCAAGGAAAGAAAGAAAGAAAAAAAGAAAGGAAGGAAGGAAGGAAGGAAGGAAGGAAGGAAGGAAGGAAAGAAAAAGAAAGGAAAGAAAATCATTTTTTGTAAAAGATAGGGCCAAACCATTTATATAGATTTGTAAATTGTAGCTTTTATATCTTAGCTTTAAGAATTTGAGTGGCAGCATGCACACACACACACACATACACACACACACACTTTTTTAAGTTCCTGAGACACTGTTGCCCACATTCCAGCCCCAGAGGTGATGCTGTGATAAGTAGTCACTTCCCATTTGCCAATGGATCACTTAGCAGGTCAACAACAGCCTTCCAAGCTCAATTTTTTCTTAAATTTACTTTATGTTAAAATCTCTCTCTGCCTCATTCCTGAATCGTCTATCTTCCGCACTCCTAAAAACAAAATAAAATACCACTCACCACAGGGCTCCAGCAAAGGTATTTTTCATTCCTGCTTAGTTAAGACAGGATTATAGCACAAAAAGTAAGTTAGACAGGCTCACAGTGAGTCTGTGGTTGGACTAAGATTAGGACCTTGGATGGACCTCAGACCTCTGCTCTAACCATTAGTCAACATGTCCTCTCTTGACCATCCATAATTAAGGTGGTTCTAGTCTCTATAGTAACCAATGTGCCTAAAATAGGAATTATGTGAGGAACAAAACATTTAAAACCAATTGGATCCATTCATACTCAAACAATGTCAATTTAAGGCTGTTACCCAAGTTTGTTGGCTTTTTGAATGTTCTCCCACCATGGGCTCAACGAAAGGAAGTGGAGGGGGGCTCTGTATGGTCCATTCCATGCAGAAACTCACATGCTGTCATCCCTTTTCCGTCTTCAAACATTTCTTTATGTCCCCGAGTCATAAGCCCTTAAAACAAACTTTTCGTCAAGGCAGTTTTATGACCACAAGACTGAAACAAAAGTGGATCTCTGAGAATCCTTTACAGGCAAAGAAAGCTTCCCAAAGAAGAAATGGGACCGAGTCCAAATCCCTCACAGAAACCTGGCAACTTCATGCATTATTTTACGTTTACAAGGTGAGGCTTTGAACACTTCTCCTACTGAGTCAGCTCCCCTGGGGGTCTTTGGGGAAGAAGTGGAATAGTATCTGGTACCAGAGCTAGCAGGGCACAAAACTGCAGAGTAAAGGAGTCCAGCCCTTCGCAGTGAGCACCTGCTTCCTGGGATTTGTAAGGATTCACTGGGAACACCCTGGAAGTATACTGGTATGTGTTCCATGTAATCAACCGGATTTCATCATTATCATTATTATTACTTCTGTATGTTAAGCATAACTTCTGGCTTCCATACCAGATAGTATCTGTCTACCCCATCCCTATTTTTTCATCTCTCATTCTGGAAAAGTTTTTGACTTCTGAAACACTGCTAAGTACAAGAAGCAGTATGACCTGTCCTAATTAAGTCACCCAAAGGTTGTTTCGTTTTTTAATTTTCCCAAGTGGGAAAAGGCAAGCAGTAACATTTCTTTTTTGACCTTTCTTTTTCTTCTTTATTCAGGAAACATTTATTGAATAGGAGCTTGGTGCCAGGACTGGAGTCTAGCTGCTCACTTAGATACAAGTGCCTTCAAGGAGCTCACAGGGCGGAGAAAGGAAAAGACTCGTACACAGTTGAATTACAGCATGGCTAGACTTGCCAGATTTAACAAACAAACATCAGCATGCTCGGTTAAATTTGAAATTCAAATAAGTAACAAATAATTGCTACAGAATATTGTATGGAACCTACATGTACAAATTATTCATTATCTGAAATTTAAGCATAACTGGGCATCCTGTCTTATATCTGATAATCCCAGTGTGCACAACACAACAGCTGCTGGCGATGAATGTGAGCAGAAAGGGCTGTGGGAGCACAAAGGCTTGAACAGACACTTGAGTCCTTCATAGAGGAGGTGACATAAAGGACACCTTTCAATAAGGAAAAATGCTTGCCAGGTAACAAAACCAGGGAGGACCTTCATCTACCAGTGGCTTAAAGAATAAGTCAGGCCAAATGTTTGGGAAACTACAAAAAGTTTGTGAAAGCTGGAGCACGGGGGTCCATGTGGATAAGGAGCTTGAGGTCTGCTACGTAGGTTGGATATCACACAATAGGCCATTTGGGTCCTCAGAAAATTTTATGCTGGGGAGTGACTGGGTCAGACTTGTTTTTAGGGTGAGAAAGGATGAAGCATAGGAAGAGACGAAGGTTCAAATGAGCAGTTAGACGGCTGTTAAAGTCATTCAAGGAGAGTTCCTGATAAGGACTGAAACTGAGCCAGTGCCTCTGCAGATAAGAGAAGGCGGCAAATTGGGGTAATGATTAATCAGTTAGGCTTGTCAGAATCTGTTGATGGGCAAGCCAGTTGGCTGTGACACGCATGCCTCTGTGGTGTCTAGCATAGGAGCTGGGGAGAATAATGATGCTGTGTTTGGCTGCAAATAGTATGATGTATATATACAGGTTAATTCCAGTTTAGTAGTTTAGCAGCAGTTGGTTAACATTTAAAGTATCTAATGAGCACTGTCCCCTTCAGAGGTTGTTAAAACATTTTAGAACCCCAATCAGGAATCAGTATCTTTCAGGACTATTACTTAGCAGTTCATATAGCTTGTCTTAATCTACCCCAGTAGGTTTGTTACTTAGCGTAGGGGATAGGGGATCACTTAGGAGTAAGACTCTGGCATGCCCAGCGTCAGATCTCAAGTCCCACTGATCTTAGAGCATAACCCTCTTACAAGACTGGCCCATTCTGCCTTTGAAGTATCTCTGCATTTGTTTTTCATACTTATGAATAAATATTAATATATCTGCCAAAATTGATCCAAGACTCACTATCATTTTGATATACCATACTCTTTTGTAGTTAGGTTGTCAGTAAGGAATTATATACATCTCTCTATACCTGCCTCTTACCACTGGATGGTATAATAATGTTAATATATGCCAAAAAGAACATTAGATAATTTGCTGAGGACCAAACTGGCTTTAATCCATTCAAAATAGCTGCCATTGGAAGTTGACTTGAGGTAGAAGTGAGGAGTTTTCTTTAAAAATCATGGATCTCAACTTACATCCCACCCTGCAGGTTTTAGACTCATCCAGAATATACTATTAATGCCACATGTGGGGATGCCCCTTATCCAACCTTCTTTGAGTCAGATTTAATTGATGAAGTTCAGCTGAAGAAACATGATCATACATGATGACTTTCTCAAAAGTCTGAAAAGACTTAAAAAATAAATAAAATACATCCAGGCATCCCATCACAAATGTGGGCTCCAAATAGAAGATTTTATTGTAAACCTTCCAGACATTCAGACTCCACTGTTATTTTTGAAAAGGCATTCCAATAACAGATGCCCCTTCAATTGGGGCATGGTTTAATACAAAGCAGCAGGCATTATTTAAAAGAAAAAAAAAATAGGTCTCTTGAGACACATCAAAACAAATTAGCTGTTATGCTAAAATTGCTTCCTGTTGGGTTTAATAAAGTTAACAAGATAAGTAAAATGAAAAACAGCATTAGGAAGCAGGGAATAATTTCCTCCCAAGCATGGTGCTCTTGCAGACATTGATAACAATAGATAAGAAATTTCATTTGTCTATTTTTATTTACCACAATGCCCTCATTCCATTTCTGTTTTTCAAAATTTCCTTCAAGATTTCTTTTGAGATGAAGTTATTTATGATACTATGCCTCTATTTAGAAACCTAGTTAGAAATCTGTGATTCAAACATTTTGTTGGTTTTTCATGTTCTGTTGCCACATTGAATATAGTTCCTCCAATAAATTGGTAGACTATAACTGAGGAAAAAGCTGAAACTGTTATTTAAATAGCCTTTGGATATTTTGCATGCCTTTCATTTAACCAAGTTTCCTTGGTCCCAATTAGCATAAATAATTAAAATTTGACAGCAAGCTAAAAAGACATGGTATCTTCTTCCCCCAGTAATGACCTAAAAATAGGCTTCTCCAAAGACAGTTTTCTTACTGTTTCTAACCATTACTCCCTTAGCTTATGTATAAAAAGCCTCAAGATTTAGGAAGACACACAGGTCTGGAATTCATCAGAATGGTTTCTAGTTCCAACTCTTTCACTATTATTTAATCACTTTATCTCTCTGGTCCTTAGTTTCACCATCTGAGAAATGAAGGGGTGGAATCCTTGACAATAATCACCTTTCATTGAACATTTGTAAGTGCTAAGCCCTTGACTAAGAATATTACACACATCATCTAATTAATGCTAACAATAACTTTTAAAGGCACTGAGAAGTTAAGTAACTCCCCAAAGGTCACTCAGCAAGAAAAAGACTAAACCAGTATTTAAATGCAGATCCACTCAATTCCAAAGACCATACCTGTTCTTAGCCACAATGCCTCCAATTAGATCCCTTCCCAATCAAATGCCCATGGTCCTGTGATTCTTTTAGAGTAACTGTTACTTGTAAGGAAGGGAAAATATGTTTAGCAAAAGAGTCCAATGGTCCAATGGACAGAAATATGGAACAGAATGGCCTAAAAAGAAAAGTTCTGCATTCTGTCCTGTTTTGTTTTTCAAATTTTTGTTTAAATTCCAGCTAGTTAACATAAAGGGTAATAGTGGTCTCAGGAGTATAATTTAGGGATTCATCACTTATGTATAACCAGTGCTCAACAAAAGAAGTGCTCCCCTTAATACCCGTCACCCATTTAGAGCATCTCCTACCCACTTTCCCTCTATCAACCTTCAGTTTCTTTCCTATGGTTAAGAGTCTCTTATGGTTTGGTCCCCTCTTTTTTTTTTTTTAATTTTCCGTGTTCATCTGTTTTGTTTCTTAAATTCCACAGGTGAGTGAAATCATGTGGTATTTCTCTTTTTCTGATGGACTTGTTTCACTTAGCATAATACACTCTGGGTCCATCCATGTCATTGCAAATGGCAGGATTCCATTCTTTTCAATGGCTGAGTAGTATTCCACTATCTTTACATCTACATAATCATAACTTCTTTGTGCATTCATTAGTCAATGAACATTTGGGCACTTTCAGTAATTTGGCTATTGTTGATAATGCTGTAAATCTTGGGATTCATGTACCCCTTTGAATCAGTATTTTTGTATCCTTTGGGTAAATACCTAGTAGAGCAATTTCTGGGTCATAAGGTAGTTCGATTTTTAACTGAGGATCCTCCATACTGTTTTCCACAAACTGTACCAGTTTGCATTCCCACCAACAGCACAATAGTGTCCCCCTTTCTCCACATCCTTCCCAACATCTCTTATTTCCTGTGTTGTTAATATTAGCCATTCTGACAGGTGTGAGGTGGTATCTCATCATGGTTTTGATTTGTATTTCCCTGATGACAAGTGATAGTAAACATCTTTTCATGTGTCTGTTGACCATCTGGATGTCTTCTTTGGAAAACTGTCTATTCATGTTGACTGCCCATTTCTTAACTGGATTATTATTTTTAAGGTGTTGAGTTTGATGAGGTTTTTTTTTATTCTGGATACTAACCCTCTATCAGATATGTCATTGACAAATATCTTCTTCCATTCCATATGCTGCCTTTTAGTTTTGTTGATTGTTTCCTCTGCTGAGCAGAGCCTTTATCTTGATCAAGTCCCAGTAGTTCAACTTTGCTTTTGTTTCCTTTGCCTCCAGAGACCTGTCTAGTAGGCAGTTGCTGTGACTGAGGTCAGAGAGGTTTCTGCTTGTGTTCTCTTCTAAGATTGATGATTTCCTCTCTCACATTTAGGTCTTTCATCCATTTTGAATTTATTTTTGTGTATGGTGTAAGAAAGTGGTCCAGTTTTATTCTTCTGCATGTTAGCATTCCATTTTGATGGAACTTGGTTGTTGGCAGGTATATCCCACAGGTATTTGGAAATTCAGACTAGAGAAAGGGACAAAAATCAAAGCTGAAGATAAAGAACTAAATCCCCTGCAAGAAGATACTGATTGAAACTATGCAAATGAAAGAGAGAGCCAAGGGACAAAGTATAGAAAAAAGAAAGGGGAGACAGCTAAGAGCAGATCCTTGTGGGTATAAAATAAGAAGACGGAGCCAGAGAAAGACTTAGAGAGAAGGAGTTGGGCAACCTCAAAGGTGGTGTTCCTGAAGGCAAAGTCAGGGGAGAGGATGGCCTTAGGTGCCATTCTTCCAAAGTTAGGAAGATTAAGAGCAGATAAGAAGTCCACTCAATTGGACCGCATAGTAATCCATTTGTTAATAGGGAGTATAGAGTCAAGAAATACATGATTACTTTACTTCCCCGCCCAGATATTTTCTTTCACACCAAACTACTTCCATATCAGTAAAACCTTTTTTCAACTTTATTTCAAATAATTAACCCATTAGGTTTTGTAGTATGTATGAAGGAAGGGAGGATTTGTATTTGTCTAACTTTATGAGATTAATATTTCAATTACCCTCATATACATGATGCTCATCATATTTTGCTTCACTGTCACCTTGCTAAGGCTGTAAAGCACAAACAAGAAGCTTGAATTCAGGAAACAATTTGCTAAATTAAACAAGACTAGTTGGACCATTGATATTGCATCCCCTGGATCTCCTTAAGGTTAGGAAGTCTAATGATCTTAAGCTGCCCACCCACAGGGCAATACTCTGGGCTCAGTCACCACCTAGAGCTTCCCTCATAAACCTCTGACCTTGCCCACTCATAACCTTATCCTGACACACCTGCTTTTTCACTTCGTGGGAATCACAAATCTTTCATCTTCTGCTTTTTCTCACACCCATCAGCCTCCTCCAGTCTGAACTCTTCTCTCCCAGATTCCTCAGCTCCCTTGCTCTGTAGTCCTTCCATTGCATTTGCCCAGGAAACCCAAGAGCTGACCAGAAACACAACAGTCTGCCTTGGCTGCTTTTTTCACCCTGTCTGCTAATGCCGCTGCAGCATCATGGTCTCTAGGGCTTCTTTATCCATCAGTCCTTGGATTATCTGGTATAAGCTGCTTCATGATCTCTAAGCCACAACTCAGTCTATAGGAACCTTCCCTCTCCTTCCCTTATGTCCTACCTGACCTCCTACTGGACAGAGAGAAATCAAGGTAATCAGGAAGGATCTCCTTCAACTTCCTGCCTCCTTCACTATAAATATATTCATATCTGCACTCATCCTTTTTTCCTTTTCCCTCCTTTGGAAGGCTGAGATCTCCTTCGTCTTGTTTGGAGTTTGACCTCCGCAATGAACCACATACTGTTCTTTCCACCTCTCTCTGCTATGCCCCCAGCCTCTTCCTCTCTCTGGGCTACTTCCCCTCACCTTCTAACTATGAAAGCACTTCTCCAGTCCTGAAAGACCCACACCTAGACCAGAGGGTCTAGTTTCTATTGAATCTATTTCTTCCCTTTCTCACCCAAACTTCTAAAAAATGTGGCCTACCCCCTTCTTCACTGCCAGTTCCTCAGCCCACTACAATATGCCTTCTGTCCTCCTTCCATAGCTTAAAACAGATCTCCCAGGCCATGAAATGACCTCCTACCTCCCAACCCAATGCATACTTGCTGCTCCCTACTGGGCAACCCCTCTGCTTTGGCTACATGGATGATTACTCACTCTTCAAAACTCTCTTGACTTCTGTGATTCTACACTTTCTCAATTCTTTTCCTAGCTTTCACTAATCCATTCATTCATTCCAAAAGGCATTTGTTTGGGACTTGCCATAGTAGGATTAAGCCAGGGGATTGCAAGTATCAAGAAGCAAGAGGACATGATGCCTACCCTCATGGAGTGTACTGTTCGGTGAAAGAGACAATTTAAACAGGCAAAAAAAAAAAAAAATCCAAATATACAGTCAGTTCTCATGATTCTTGGTCATTATAGTCTATAAAGTCACTACAAAGACTGACTTAGCAAATATTAAGCCATTGTTCCTAGACGAAATTAAGAGTCAGATTCCTAAAAGCCACTGGGCACATTTTTGTCAACTGATCAATACATAAACTTGTTTTATGTATGTTCCTATTTAAAGACTCCTTATTCAATAATTCAGTGTGTATTTCTTGCTAAAACAAGTTCTATACAGTATCTCCTTAGAATAAAACACGAACTGAGAGGAGCTTAAGGCTTTCCTGATTCTGGGTATTCCCCCAAGGCCAGAGTCTCTTTTCATTAAAATCATTTCCTGAGCTTCTCCCTCATTGTGCTCCAGCATTTGGGACCACTGGCCCTACACTGATGCTTTTATTAATGTGCTGAATTTGTTTATTTCTCTCTCTCTCATATACACACACACACACGCACGCACACGCGCACGCACGCACACACACACACACACAGACTTAACATCTTTCAACTCATGTCAGATTATCCAAGCTTATATCTCATCCTACAAATCATCTTGACACATTTATTTCTGCTTCTCTAACTATAATTTATAAGATGTTGTGATTAAATTTGAACCTGACACATCAGATTTCCCTGAGCATCAAGATGACAAAGCATCAGCCAGAGGTAGATGTGAAGATTACTGTGGAGTCAGTGAGGCGCAGGAGTGTGGAAACAAGAGTGAGCTCCAGACTCTAACAGACCTGGGGTAGGTTATGACTGTGATTTGCTAACAGAGGTTTCAGCTTAGGTACTTAACTTCTCTGAGCTGTAATTTGCTCATCTGTACAATGGGAGTAAAAGTATCTTAGAAGAATACTGTGAAGAAAAAAATCTACATTGCATGTAAATTTCCTGGCCCATAGTCAGGGCTCAGTTGATGCCACTCTTTCTTTCCTAAAACTTGTTCAGTTTTCAGGACTGTTTCGATGTCTACTCACCTGGGGTGATTCACTGGGCCCACCAGAGTACAATCTGGTAGCACCACAGAGGAGGAAATCCTCATGGCTTAACTACAGAGGAAAGACTTAAGAGAGGAGGCAAAGATCTTGGGAAAGGAAGACATAGATGCAGAGGGGCAATGAGGCTGTCTTTAGCATCTTAGAAAGGTGAAGAGGAGGGGGCTTGGGTGGCTCAGTCAGTTAATTGTCTGCTTTCAGCTCAGGTCATGATCCCGGGGTCCTGGAACAAGCCCCGCATTGGGCTCCTTGCTCAGTGAGGCATCTGCTTCTCCATCACCCTCTGCCCCCTCCCCTGCTTGTGCTCTCTCTCTTTCTGTCAAATAAATAAATACAATCTTAAAAAAGAGAGAAAGAAAGGGGAAGAGGAGGTGATGGAAGAGACACAGTGACAGGAAGAATGGGATGAGAAAGAAAGGAAGGAGTAATCCTAGCAAGGCCATCAGCCTAAGTGCAATAAGCCAACAGACTGTCACCATGTGAATCACCATCCCTCAGCTCCTAGAGGAGCCATGTTCCCCCTCAGATTCGGCTCCCAAGAAGACTAACACTGAGGGGGAAGGCCCAGGCAGGCCTTATCACGAGCCCTCAGGCCCCAGGCAGAGAAGAAAGAGCTGCTCTGTGGTTTATTTCCATGGGTGCTGAACCCCAAAGTGGAGAGAGATGGGGCCAAAGAGAGTGTCTGGAGAAATGGGGACTTGGCTATCAGGCCCGGCAGCAGTGGGTCTGAATCCAACTCATTTGAATACAAAGACCCAGATACGAGTCCAAAGGATGCCTCCTCTATGAAAGCACTTGAACTTGTAGTTGCATGGTACACAAATGCTGCTTAGTACAAATGTAGATTTTGAGGGTCCCTTTCCATGATGTCAGCAGTCTGCCCAAAGATTCAGAGCCCCTGGTTCAGCATAAGGGGCAACTCTGAGAGAAAGTTGAAAAACCCCACATATCTTTTATAGTTCTCTCTTCCTCAGTTTTCCAAAGGTGGAATTGGGGTCACTTCAGCTCTTCTAAGGGAAGAGATCATCTTCTCCCCTCTTCCTCTCTGCCCCGGAATGGTGGAATCTGACCCTCATAATTACACTCTGGCTTCACTCAGTTTCATCTCATTCATTCCCCGCCCCCATACCTCTTTTGCCAAATTCCTCTTCCTGATGAGTCAGGGATTAAAAATGCTCGGCATCCTTGCTGAGTAAATAGTATTTGTCCACAGTGATACTGGTCAGTGGCAAAATGCCTTTTGCTCTTTGATGAAAAGGTATAAGCACACAATTAGCAAGTTGACTCTTTAGGACTGACAGGGCGAGGACAAGGAGCAGGACTGCGATCCCATATAAGCATCACACTTATGCCCTTGGCCCTGCTTGTACTCTGCTCTGACTAACTGGGCTGACTGGCACAGAAGAGAAGGAGAGAAGGAAGGAGGGAGGACAGGATGGGAGGGGAAATAAATGTGCTGATTTCCTAAATCTCCTACCATTTGATCATACCTGTCAGGCTGCTATGATCACTCCTATTTTACAGATCCAGAGAAATCAAGTCACTGGTCAAGGCTGCAAGTATCAGAAAAGCTAGAATTTGAACACTTGTATTTTTCGGGGGAGCCTGTTGTCCTTTCCACCACATCGGGCTACTGATGGAAGTGAGCAGGCAATTGACTAAAATTGATTCTGCCTGCCTCAGGGCCTTTGGGAAATGGTCTGCCCCAGATAGAATGAAGTTGCAATGGGGATCAGACAGCATTTGCCTCTTACCCCTTGACCTGGTATCAGACTTCCCCAGAGGGGATTTCTTTGTGTTTCAGGGGATCTGTTGTGTTTGAGCCAGCTGTGGACGAGGCATTTCCCCTGGAGTGGTGAACACAGCAGTCTCCTGCTGCCCCAGCAGATCCCACTGGGGTGGGGCTGGGGGGTTGGATGTGCGGCCATGCAGGAGGTGCTGACTTCCTTTAGCAGGTTCTGATCATCTCAAGGGGTCATGTTGGCTCAGGAAGCTGCAGTGTTCTCTACCATGTAGGCTTTTTGTATTTTTCTCCTTTTCATAGCTTCACGTGCCTCTCTGAATGCTCTTTAGGACTCAGGAACTGGTGGGTCCTATACTCCCAAAGAGTCCATTTGTGTTCAAGCCTAATGTTTTATGCACACAGTTAACCAAAGTTCAGAGAAGAGAGTTCCTCAAGATCACACAGCCAGTGAATGACAGAACCAGGGCCAGAACCAGGACAACTGAATATGACTTAGTCATTCAGCAGGAATTCCTTGAGTGCTGATTATCCGCTAGTAGTAGGCCCTGAGCTAGGTCCTGGGTGCCCAATGTTTTAGCAGAAACATGCTGTGCTACTGGGGCTGGTGCTTCCCTGCTCCTCCCTTCTGGATGTTTTCCATTCCCAGCCCCAGGCTAACCCCAGACTCCCAGGGCCACTCACCATGGCATTCCTAAAGACTTAGAAGAGGTGCCTTTGTGTGCAGCCTTTTCCTCCAAGACCCTGGAATGCGCGTTATGGGACTTGCTGATTTATAGCCATGTTGCCTTTCAAAGAATTCCCTGGCCTGCGTTAAGTCAACAGATATGAGAAAAGGCTTGTTAAAAGTTCTGTCACGGGAGCCAGTTGCTCCTTGTGTTAGCAGGATGCTTTCTTTAACCCTGGGCCCCTTGGGCCTGCAGCAGCACACCCTGGTCCTACAATAAACTGCTCGGAATCTACATGGAAGATTTGGAAGCTCCTTGGAATATAAATGTATTCAACGCCATATCCAGCCTTGCCTTTCTTTTCCAAAGCCTGGGGCCTCTCTTCTCCCTTTGGCTGCTTTCTGATTTACACTGAATTGTCTTAAAGCTTTCTCTATTGACATTGACCTATTTTCTATTTTCATACTCTTGTCATTCTGCTTGTCAGCTGAGACTAGTGGTCACATCCTGTCTGTGCATGCTGACCTTTTGGGAAAGGAATTCATTCATTCATTTGTTCATTCATTCATGTATTCACCGATCCAGTCAACAATCCTGGCCCTCTTCTTGGAGCTGGGGATTAGCAATAAACAAAGATCCCTCTCTAGTGGCTACTGCTAGGGTGTACCCTCTAGATGCCCTATTCAGGATCACACTGCTCATTCCCCCAGGTGCCAGGCATGGTGCCGGCTGCTGCCCCATGACTGACGACTCCTGGGAATTGCCCTTGGCCAAAAGGAGCTATGTTACCCAAGGTAACACCCCTTCCCTGGTGCACTCTGCATCCAATGATTGGTTGCTGTGGGGGTACAAAGACCCAGCGCCTTTTGTTTCAATTCAGGACAGCCAGAAGCACTAGCCCAGCTTCAGAGCTCCCCTTGGGATCAGCTGAGACCTGTGTTCAACTGCACTCCACTCTTTGCCCAGCCCCTGCTTCCTCAGTCCCTTATGCCTGCTGTTCCTGGGAGCACCCCCCCACCCAAGCATCCTGCACACAAATCTCCACCTCAGAGCTTTTTCCCAGAGTAATTGTCCTACAGTGTCTGCCTTTGTGAAGTTTATATCCTGGAAAAGGGAGACAGAACATACACACAGTAAATAGTAACACACTATGTGAAAAGTGACATTGCTATGGAAGAAAATAGAGTGGGGTTAGGGGATCAGGGATATGGAATGGAGAGATAATTAATTTTCATTTTTGATACAGTGATCAGAATAGGCCTCTATGAGAATGTGACATTTGAGCAAAAATTTAAAATTGGCAAGCTGAATGGTCAAAAGCTTCTGAATCCAAACTTGTTGCTGTTATCAGTTAGGATTTTCCAGAGAAACAGAACCAACAGCATATGAGTGTGTGTGTGTGTGTGTGTGTGTACATGTATATGCTCCTTAAGGAGATTTACTTCAAGGAAATGGCTCAATTTGGATTTGTTTGCTATTTCTTCATGATGAAATTTAAATGAAATTATGCATTCTGGGCAGGAATATCACAGATGTGATGATGTGGCATTTTCATGGCATCCCATAATATGACACATGATCTTGGTTTATCCTCTTACTGGTGATGTAGACTTTGAGCTCATCAGTAGCATGGTATCTACCAGGGGTCTCTACTGTATGGTTATTCTTTTTCTCCTTTGCTATTAATAAGGGTTTTGTGGGCAGATATTTTGAGGCTATGTAAATACTCCAACTTTTATCCACTAGTTTTAGAATCTATTGGTACTTTTTGTCTGAAATAATGAGGGTCTCAAATAATATGGGTCTCAAACTGTGCTTTTCTAATTCCATCATTTCTTGGACATTTATAAGCAGGCATTATACTATAGGGAAGATTATTCTTTTCCTCTTACCTGGCCATTTACTTATTAATGTCAGGAAAAATGAGTGGATGCCCATTTTAATCAAGGGGACTTAATCTGATGCTATAATTCATATTTATCGAATCATCCCAAACTGGACCATTTGGGAGCCCTTTGAGCTATCTTCTGTGTCCTTTGGACATGTCTCCATCACTCTTTGATTGCTTGCTTATCTTCTGGAATTATGAGATTTTTAAACATGTCTTATATTTTTCCTGTTCCAGACCTGAAATCAATGCTATTCCCTTTCAGTGGAGGCTGGTATTGACAAACCAAGGTCTGGGCTCTAGGTAGACTCTTCATTGTTGGGGTCACTACTCCCAAGCTCTCTCAGGGATAGAACTAGGAAATATATGTATTAATGTGTGTGATGTACATGTGTATGCATGTGCATACATGTGAAGACATAGATGTATTTGCATGAGTATACAGAAATGTCCATCAGTGTTTATTTCTATACCTTGCTCTACATACTGAGAGCTCTAAGTTTACACCAAACTTCCCATTGTAATTCTATGCCAATGATTCATTCCAGCTGTCTCCCTTTATTTATTACTCCCTTGTCTAGTGAGAAACCTGGTTCTCATCACCTTATTATATTGACTTACTTTCTAAAATCCTCCTTATATCCTGCTTTTAATCTATCTCCCAAATCCAATGAGCTGCCACCCCTGTTTGGCCATCTTCTCTGAGCCACCAGAATGTTTACTCTCATTTAAACATTTGGCTACAATGATAAAAATACAGACTTGTTCACTAATAGCCTAAACACATTTTCTTTGTAGAAAATGCTACAAAAATTATAGTACAACAGACACTTTGAATGTGTTTGTTTTTTCCAGGCAATTTTGTTGGATTGGCTAAGGTGAAAGTTAGTCTATGGCTCTGAAAGTATTTTTTCTAAGAAAAGCTGACTGCTTTGTGGGTTTAAATCTATGAGTTGTACAACGAATGTATCACATGAGCCATTGTCCAATGGCTCCCGGTGTGCCACAAAAGAGAAAGGTGGCCACTGTTTTCTTCCAGATTTTTACTTTGTAGAAACAATGAAATGGATGTTGTAGACTTTCTAAGGAGGCTCACATTTTTCCCAAGGCCCAAAGTTAGAAAGGGAAAAAGAATACATGGGGCATGGGTGGGCCTCTTGGTATGCAATTCAACAGTTAAAAATTATTTAGGAATGTGTTATTTAACTTCTTGGTAGTCCTTGGTAGGAAAGCTATCTTTTAAAAAAAAATATATTTATTTATTTATTTATTTATTCATTCATTCATTCATTCATTTATTTGACAGAAAGAGAGAGAGCACAAGCAGGGGGAGTGGCAGGCAGAGGAAGAGGGAGAAGCAGGCTCTCCACTGAGCAGGGAGCCCAACATGGCGCTTGATTCCAGGATCCCCCAGGACCCTGGGATCACGACCTGAGCCAAAGGCAGACGTTTAACTGACTGAGCCACCCAGGTGTCCTGATAGCAAAGATATCTTTATAGAATCAATCAGCTGTAGTTTCAGAAATGGTTCATACTGGAAGTTCCTCTAGGCTAATCAGATATTGTTCCTTTTCTCTTTACTACATGCATTCTGGTCTGAGCATGTGCTAAATGATTTACTCTTAAACCTGCCCTGGAATCACGGGTGTGCTGACATGTTTAACAAAGTCAGCTTGCTAGGAGACAGAGCACTGATTTGCAGTTTTACTCACTTGCATTTGCTCATGAGATTTGCTCATTTGTGTGGGGTAAATACTCTCACCATGGCCGGTGTTACGCTACCAACCTGACATCCATTAAGTACACCGTAGGAAGAGATGTACACAATCAGCTCTCATGAGTAAGCACTTCCAGCCTGGGTGTGTGGCCTATGAACCAGTCAGACCTACCCATCCACTTTAGCATTGTCTTCAAACTGCTGCTGACTTAGAAGGGAAAGTTCTTAGAAGGAAAGTTCTGTGCTCTGAAGAGATGAGGGTTAGGGATGTAGACTGGAGTCCTTCCTTGCTTCAGTGTGTTTACGTGCTTGACCTTGACACATGACCGCCCTGTGTCTGCAACCAGCAGGAGGGTTCTTTGAAGTCAGAATTAATCCTTACGGCAAAGCATCTGAGATCAGCTGCCTCCTATGTTTTCATGGTTCTGCTCTTCCTGAAGACAAGGGTGAACTCAGAGGGAGTTCCAGCTGGGTTCCCCTTAGCAGAATTTGTGGATCTTGAGGTTAAAACTCGTCAAGCAGTAGACGCAAGCCAGACTCTGTTTCGTAGAGCACCTCTGACCCCCACTGGCTGCTGGCATGTGTTGCATCTTGGGGGCGGCCTGGGCTCGGGCAAACGCTGCCCTTCCCCTAACTGCACACCAGTCCTTCCCAGGGGTTGCCGGACCCATTTATTCTTTGCTGTATTATTAGTGTTTCCTACATGGTGCCATCTATTCCTCATCGGTTTTTTTCAGTTTTTAAAACTCTTCATCTCTTTCTCCTCTGAAGTGGCAGATGTGTCTCTTATCATTATATTGTATATGGATTTCATTCCAAGTCATCAGAAAATGAGCCAAGAGGTTTGAGCTGGTTACATTTGTGGTGGGTTTTGGTTTCTCTTGTTCAGGTCCTTTGGGTGACAAACACCAGGTGTTACTCCTTTGTTTATGCGAAGCCCTTCAGCTGGGTCAGCAACTGAGCCCATGCTCTCTTGTGCTTGCAAGAGAGCATGGGGGAGAGCCAAAGCACTGGCCACAAAGAACACTCCCTAAACCTCTGCAGGGAGCCAGGGCAGGGCGGTGAAGAGAAGCTGGGGCCGGAGGGCCACAGAGACCCGTCTATCATCAGGACACCCCATCTTCTGAGCACATTTGAGTGTCTGATTCCATCTGCTCATTTTGGTATTTCTCTGGCATTTCTCACTATGACATCTTGGTAGTCTGGTATACGCATTAAAGCAAGCCCAGGGAAAGGCAGAGTGTTGGTGGGTAAGGAGCATACTTTCCAGTGGGTTTGCTCAAACCAATTTAGCAATTTCTACTAACAGCTGACTGCGTGCTAAAAAGAAAACAATTGTACATCACAGGTATTCCCAGTAGGATATTTTTTTTAGGGCTCTGTATTAAACTAATTTGATTTTTGAATTGGGACCTGAATCCAGTTGTTAATCCCCTTTTTAGAAGGAGATTTGTATGGTCATTTCTAGCTTAGTCTTCTCTTGCTGTTTGGAGTCATCACCCAACTGTGACTGTCCCTGCTGAGTAGCAATATTCTTATCTTTCTGTGTATTACTTTCAAAGATAAAATTCAGGGTTTCTTATCCTGAAGAACGGCTTTCTGTCTTGTTTCTCACGGCCAGCAGAGGGCGCCAGGGTAAGGCTCACAGGAGTGTGAGAACGGTGCACTCCCAAGAGGTGGAAGATCCCCTACCTCTCCAGAGAAGTGACATTTCACCCGAGGGATTCCCAGCACACACACAAAAGGGCTGAGAAATAGAGCTACATCTCCTGGGACCACAGGTAAAATAATCTTGATCTGGGACTGAGAAGAGCTTTGCAACCACATCCACCCCTGGCAAGGGGAGAGAACGCAGGTTAGTGCTTCTTTGAGAATCATAAAAACAAAAGGAGGGAGCGGCAGAATCCTGGATTTAGGCCATTATTTGTCATCATCACCACAAAACTTGGGGCTAGGGGGCGGCGAGCAGAGATATTCAGGAGATCAGGAACAAATCAAGCTCTAAGGTTGATAAACTTTATATGGATATTATTTTGTCACTTGTCCCATTTTTTCCTGTTCTGTTTCTTCCTGTCCTGTAGATAATCCCCAAATTGTATAAAAGTAATCTCTTTAACTTAATAAGGTGTATATTATAGTCCTACATACTGCTCTGTGAGTTTTGAATGGCCAGTGTCTGATGATAGAAAACTTCATGAAGTTCCCTGGCACATTGCAATGGCATCATCAGCCAGTGTTTCTGTGCTAAAAATTAACTTGTGGGTCAGTTTTATTTCTTAATACTGGGTGAGGCTGAACAATAAAAAGTTATGGTATAGCTATGATTTTCAGGGAGCGCACAAAGCAAAGCAAGGACTACAGATAAATACAAAATATGGTCTTGAATACAAGAAGCTGATTGCCCTACTAGGAAGATGTGCATGGCCCAAAAATGTACCAAAGAAGTATCAGGTAATCTATTTAATGGTAATGATGATAATAATAGTAACTACCGTGTATTGAGTGCTTACTCTTTCCTAATCACTGTGCTAAATCCTTTTATGTACCTTTTCTCACTGAATCCTCAAAACATCTTTATGATGTTTTGGTACTATTAATAATAGTAGGTACTATTATTATTGTCATTTTAAGGATAAGGTAACTGAGGCACATGAAGCTTAAATAACTTACAAGGATTTTATCCAGGCTGTCTGACCCCCAAGACCATGCCCTTAGAGATCCAGTGATCTATACTGCCTCAGGAGAGCAGTGGAAGTTCTAAGGTAGGAGATAGGTGTGGGCTAGAGGAGGCCTTCTTGGAGGAAGGCTTGGCAAGAGTGAGGAGTGTGGTTTTGAGGATAATGTGGAGGAGAGGGAATGAGAGCACACAGAGGCAGAGAACTGAAAATGCTCAAGGCAGCTTGGGCTTCCAGGAGTAAAACCGCTGTCTGCTGTAAATTCTTTGTGCATGTACGTAAGTGAATGGCAGATGGTTACTTGGGAAAAGCAGGTTGAAGTCAGGTAATGGAAGGACCTCCTAGAATAACACCTTCCACAAACTAGGGTTGAAAAAGGTAGAGCTGGAGCCAGGACAGAGAGTAAGTAGATCACTTCAGTTACTCTCCACGTGAGACCATGAAGGGAAGTCCTTGAGTGGTGGGCAGGAAATGACGACCGGAGATGAGCTGTCCCCAGTGGGACCGGGCTAAATTCTGGCCCCAGGCACTCTATATTCTAACCCCTATCAGGAAGTATCAACTACTAGTGTATTTTACAACTTTGGCACTTTCACCTAAAAAACAAACTATATCTGACAGGTGCTCCATATTTTTTAAAGATTTTATTTATTTCTTTGTCAGAGAGAGAGAGAGCGTGAGCTCATGCACCAGCAGGGGGAGCAGCAGTCAGAAGGAGAAGCAGACTCCCCGCTGAGCAAAGAGCCCAATGAGGGGCTCAATCCTGGGACCCTGAGATCATGACCCGAGCAGAAGGCAGACGCGTAACAGACTGAGCCACCCAGGCACCCATGACAGTACTTTATTACTTTTTTTTTTCATATACCTGTCCCTGTCCCAGGTGGGCTTAGAAATTATCACCATCATCATCATCATCATCATCACCATGTTACTGATGGGGAAACTGAGGCTCAGAGAGAACATGACTTACTAAGAACCTCCCAAATAGGACATAACTGAGACAAAGCTCAGATCCAGATCATCCCACCCCAGGACACTCAGGAATGCACTCTGCCAATGCTGACTAAGCAGCCACAATACACCGTGGGCCTGATGTTGGGTGTCCAGAGATAAGTCATTTTACCCACTCCTTAGAGAGCTCACAGCGTTTAAGTGAATAAAGCAAAACAGTTGCTAACAATAGGTGAGAAAGTCTGTTCCAAGCGTCTCAACATTTGTAATTGGGATGACTGCGTATATAGAAATGAGAGCACTTTTTGAAAGTAAAGGTTAATTCACAGGCAGTTTATTTCATCTCTCACTTCATGCATGGGAATAGCTGAGAACAACCAGCTGCCCCTCCTACAGAGTGGGATCAAAATGTGATGAGTCTGATCTGTACAGTTTGCCAGAAAGTCACTCTCACCACTTAAGTCACTTCTTTCTGAGTAGAGGAAGCAAGTGCTGACTGTTACCAGCCCGCCACCTGCTGGAGCCAAGCAGAACTAACCCGAAATTCCAGGGAAGAGGTTCATGTAGGCAATCTAATAAGAATGTTCTCTTCTTTGGACCTTCGAGTGTGAGTTGACACCCCATAGTTGCTCCCAGCCACCCTTTTCATTGGTTAGCTTGGTGAAATGGGACCCTGAGGAGGCTTCTGGGAAAGGAAGTCATAGAGATTTTGTAAGCTGTGGCATCAGACAGATCTAAGCACATGTCTAACTTGGCCACTTACTTGCTATGTCATTCAAGAAATACTAGTCAGCCTCTCTAGACCTGTTGCGTTGTCTGTAAGTTGAGATTCCCAGCCATCAAATGTGTGTTGAATGAATGAATGAAGAGAATGCATGAATACATTTTTGGTCGTTGGATTAGGAAAAAAAATAAATACATATATTCATAGTATCAATATATATTTATAATATTATATATATATATATGTGTATATATATATATATCACCTGTTGTAGCGTATGATACCAAGACAAGAATAAATGGTAGCTAGGAGGTATTATCAGTAGAGCAGAGTGGTAACCAAAACCAAGTTCATATGTCTGACATGCGGCAAAGCTGATCACTGAGACAGCGAAGAAAGGGTTTACTGCAGAGAGAACTCGCTGTGGAGATGGAAGGGCAAGCCTCAGATCCACCTCCCCTCACTGGGATTAGAGCAAATTTTACATTTGTAATGGTTGGGATTATGCACATGTTGGAGAAGAAGGTGGGGAAATATAATACTATCCATGACGAAGGATGGAGCATCCGTATTGAGCAAACATGTGTGTATGTTTCTCCAAACATGGAGATTTAACATTGAAATAAGGCAAAATTTAAGGCCCTGACATCAGGAGGTGATTTGTAAAACAAAGAGAATGTTGTGCTCATCCTCCCAAAGTTGGTATAAACTGGATGGGGTCTAGAACTCCTTATCTCTAGGAAGGAATGCAGGGCCTAGCTTGTTCATAGACTAGAATCATATCGGTGATGGTCTGTGTCAGCCCAGGCCTCTGTGGAGACAGCTGGTGGATTTGTTAGTTGGGTCTGAAAAGAAACAATAGCTGATTAGGGAGAAACAAGTCTCTGGAAAACAAGCTTTAAATTTTCTGTTAGTCTCAACCTCCTTAATCCTATGGGGCACGATTTCAGAAGTTATATAAGAATACAAGTCTAGAGGGAATTTTTGGAGGAATAATCGATGGATTCTTGCATTTCAGCTTTATAATAATTCCAAAAGCCAAATTCTTCATGTTGCAGATGAAGAAAATAAGGCTCAGCAAATTCAAGTATAGTAGACACCAGTGGTTATCTACCTAATACCCTCCTTTCCTTTGGGCAGAGTTCACTTTTATTCAAATGCCCATCTCTCCCCAGGTGGCTTTGGCTTAAATACAGTTTCTGTAGGCCAGTCACAGGAATCCCTCCTTCTTATTGGAGATTGGCTTAGGTGGGAACAAGGGACCTAGTTATGTTCAACAAATCATGAAATGAGGTGTGCTGGGGGTTCCTAGGAAAGGATTACTATCTAGTAAAAAGAGATACATAGGAATGAAATTTTCCATTTTTTTCTTCAGGTATTGTGTCTGGATGTAACTCAGGAAATCAAATAGCTAAAGACAATACCAATACGTAAGATGGCAGAGTAGAAAGACAGACAGAACCTGCATTGTGATGTTATCAAGCTTTTGAATCAACCAATCCTACAGAATTTCTATCCTAGACTTCTTAATATACAAGATAGTGAGTTATTCTTCTTTTTAAGCCTTTGAGGCTTAGTTTCCTACTACTTGCAATGAAAAGCTTCTTAACAGATTGATTAAGTAACTTGGTGAAGTTCACACATCTAGCAAATAGCAGATCTACCTCTTAATTTTCCCACCCTCCTACCCACACCCTCACTCCCAGTTCAGGTCCTCTGGACAGGCCTATGAGCACAGAAGTGGGAACCCTGAGCAGCATCGAGACCCTGCTGCCTGGAGCAATTGTCTGAAGTCTCTGGAGACAGCAAATCCAGTTAGTGACTGAAGAGTTACTAACTAGAAGAGGAGACAGAGAAAACTGGACTGAATCATTCCTGGGATGACTCTTATAGCCATTCCTGTTCTTTATACCAACGTTCTTCCAGATCTAAGAAACCCACCTCCTTAAGAATTTCCTATCTACTCTTGCGGTGGCTGGGTGGCTCAGTCAGTTAAGGGTCTGCCTTCAGCTCAGGTCATGATCTCGGGGTCCTGGGATTGAGCCCCGCATTGAGCTCCACATGTAGCTCCTGGCTCTGCCCCTCCCCACCACTTGTGCTCTCTCTCACTCTATCTCAACCAAATAAAATTTTTTCAAAAAAGTTTTTAAAAAAGAATTTCTTATCTGCTCTTTTCCTCTCTGATTCGCCCTCCCTACATTGCTCATAAAACTTTCTTGCCATGAATTCTTAAGAGAAGACTGCCCTAAATTACTCTTATCACAAAGTTCTAGGACAGTTATGGTTACAAATACTTTTACTTTTGATCAATGTTGAACACTGCAGATATGCCCAACTAAGAAATAAAAACATGACAATTTATTTTTAAAAACAATTTTCAGAGGAAAGTTGTGGAGCCATACATGGTTTCGGCTTTTTTCCTTCAAAAATGAGTAGGAAGCAGCATGAGTTCTGATTCATTGACTTAGCAGGGTTAATCATTTAAATGTAATCTTCAACATGTTTTCAAAGGTTAGGAAGCCATTTGTGCATTGTCAAAGCTCCATTTCCCAGCACAGTTCTTCCTGAATGAATAATAATTGATCTTTTCTTGTTTTTCCCTACATCCCACCCTGACCTCCAATCTTAGATGAGGTGATACCCTCTGGGAAAGGGACTTAGCACAAGTTTTGTTTTGTTTTCCCAGAAAAGTAGTTCTGCTTTACACAGTTGTAGCTGGCATCATACTTCCACTGTCTTCAAAAACAACCTAAATATTGCACAAAATATCTAAAGCAATTGTCTGAAGTCTCTGGAGACAGCAAATCCAGACCAGACTTGAAAGAAAGTCCATAAGGTAAGTTCTGCATTCTTCCCAGATATTTTCCTACAGACATTTACAAATTGCAGAATGGGGGCATACAACCAGAGTCTCCTTGCACTGAAGAGGCAGAAGTCAGAATTTGGAGCAGCTTGGAGTTTGCTACTAGGGAGCCAAGTCCTGGAGGAGAGAGGTGAACAGAGAAGGACACTGAAATTCTGCATATACATCCCCTCTGAAATCAGAGATCTCAGTAGTACTGGGGAGGCAGAAGTCATCACGAAAGCCTTACTAAGCTTGGTACAAATCCCAGGCTTTGAACTGAAACCTCGGAAGAGTCATGCCCTAAGAATAAGAGGCATGCTATATGAATAAGGACCAATCCATAGGAGTAGGAAAACACTGAAATGGACTAGCTCCAAGAAGCTAAAATCAAGTTTTCTCAAGATCTTGACTATCTACCTGCCAGAAGAAAACAACCTTGGAAGAGGATGACATTATCTCAAGTCTTTATAATTTTTCATTGATGTCTGGCATATAAGCAGAAATGATGATGCATGTGAAAACATAGGGGATCGAACTACTAAAATCCAAGTTTAAAAATATGGATAATAGAAAAAGAGTTTTAAGTGATTCAGATATTGACATTAGCCCACAGGTAGTTTAAAATAACCATGAAGGGCGCCTGGGTGGCTCAGTTGGTTGGGCGATTGCCTTCAGCTCAGGTCATGATCCCAGAGTCCTGGGATTGAGCCCTGCATTGGGCTCCCTGCTCAGTGGGAATCCTGCTTCTTCCTCTCCCACTCCTCCGCTTGTGTTCCCTCTATTGCTGTGTCTCTCTCTATGTCAAATAAATAAATAAAATCTTTTTTAAAAAATAAAAATAAAATAATCATGGTTAATATGTTCAAGAAAATGTAGGAAATGGTAGAAGAGAAGTTGGAGAATTTCAACAGGAAAATAAATCTATTTTTAAAAAGAAGCAAATAGTAAAATTTTAAGAGCACCAAAAACATCAATTATAGATCTAATGAAGGATATATAGTAGTCCTGCACTTAAAATTACAAAAATATACTAAGAGAAGTACAAGAAGACCTCAGTAAATGAAGGAAGATAACATGAACA
This sequence comes from Lontra canadensis, assembly GCF_010015895.1. Lineage (NCBI taxonomy): Eukaryota > Metazoa > Chordata > Mammalia > Carnivora > Mustelidae > Lontra > Lontra canadensis. The sequence goes on from NW_022630998.1 coordinate 51,825,816, forward strand.
TGGGATTCAAGGATGTAACATTGTTAAGATATCAATTCTTTCCACATTCATCTCTAGAGTCAGTACAATCCCAACAAAAATCTTAGCAACTTTTTTAAATTGGTAGAAACTGACAAGCTATTTGTAATATGTATATGGAAATACAGAGGATCTAAAAGAACTGACACAGTCTTGAAAGAGAAAAACAAAAGCAGATATCAAAGCTAGAGTAATTAAAAGCGTGTGGTATTAGTATAAGAATAGACAGTAGACAGTGGAACAGAATACAGTTTAACAGATTCACATCCATATGATCAGTCACTTCCTTCATGACAAGGACACCACAGCAATTCAGTGAAAGAAGGACAGACGGTCTTTTCAATAAATAGCACTGGCTCAAGTGGAAAAAAGGGAGCTTGGCCCTCACCTCAAACCATATACAAAAATTCATTCAAGATGGATCATATACTTAAAGTTGAAAAGTAAAACAACCAAACTTGTAGAAGAAAACACGAGAAACATCTTCAGGACCCCAGGGGAGGCCACAGTTTCTTAAATAGGACACAGAAAATTCTGACAAATTGGATTTAATTAAATTAAGAAATTCCATTCAATAAATGACACTGTTAAGAAAATAGAAAACCAAACCCTAGATTGGCATGCACACACACAGACATCTAACAAAGGATTTATATCAAGAATATCTTTTTAAGCATTCTATAAATCCATAAGAAAACAATAGCACGATTTTTAAAACTGGACAAGAATCCTGAGCAGGTACTTCACCAAGATATCAAAATGGTCAAATTGCAAATGAGAAGGTGCTCAGCATCATTACCCATGAGGGAAATGCAAATTAAAACCACATCTTGAGACCATATGTTGTTCATAGTCAGAAACACCCGTATTTCTCCTGGAAAAAAACAATTGCAAAACCGCAGCTCTAAATACCAGAAAGTGAATTAAAATAAGTGTGAATAATTATAAACAGCCTGGTTTAATTCAAAGAGTGAGGTTTCTCTTAAAGGTTTTCATATTGCAGTGAAACGAATTTTAATTCCCCATTGTAAATACGTAAGAAACTTTCACCAGCCTGCTGCAAAAAGTGAAAGCCTATCACAGAAACCTCACTCTTGGAATTAAACATGACTATTTGCAATTATTGAAATCTATCCAAATTCATTTCTTGGTATTTAAAACTGTGGTTTTAAAATTGCTTTTTGATGAAGAAATGTCAGAGAAACCTGCATGCACAGCCTTTTAAAATCCCTCTCTGAGATGTGGGACTTGAGTGTCAGTAGATGTAATAACGGTGCCAAAATGTGTCTATTTAGTGAGCCATGAGAAAATCTACTTATTACAGAGCAATGAGAAAAACTAGTGTGTGGACATGCACGGCCCAGTGAAAATACGCACAGTTTACAATCTCTGGGAATGAAGCCTAGGGTTGGGTGAACTGAAGAGGTGTGAGAAGCAGTTTGGGCCCCATATCCACTTGGTTCGCTGTAGCTCTGGCCCCTCGCTGCCCACTGCTCTTTCCTCTCCATATCACTGGTTCTCACAATGGTGATGTTCATGATGTGTTAGTACAGAAGTTTACACACCACCATACAACAACATTTTAAAACTTTTTGTTCTATGTTGGTATGTAATTGGTTTCCTTTTGCAATTCTGTGCTTTTTATTTCATGCATTTATCCTTATAAGGAGTCCATATATTTTACCAGACTGCCAAAGAGGTCCTTGACACGCATAGAAAAAAAGATGAAGTTCCCACCTTAACTTACTACTGACTTATTACTTATTATGCATTATCACATAATGTGTTGCTAAACAGGTCTTCAGATGTCCAGACACCTCGTCAGGGCTAGAAGCCCCATCCTTCACAGAGCCTTGCTGAATGGCTTGCATAAAGTCAATGCTCAAAATGTTTTTTGGTTTATTAATAGTATAAGTCAGGACTTAGGCCTGAAGTTAGACTTACCTCAATTCAAAATCTAGCTCTTGAACTTTGGGCAAGTGACTTAACTTCTCCAAACCTGAATATTCTTATCTGCAGGTGAAGCTATTAATACTGCCTATCTCATGGAGCTCCTGTAAGAATTAAATGAAAAAAAAAAAAATACACATAAAGAGCCTGGGCCAGCATCTGCCCCATAGTAATCTCTTAATGCAAATTATCTGTTAATTATGAACATATTTTTATCCATGAAAGTTTCATGTGAAATACTATGGCCAGATAGCAACTAGGGATCATGGGACTTAAAGGGAATTGAAAAGTTGAGGGGAGATCCAAAGGGCCAGGTTAACTCCAGAGGAAATTCAGATTTGAGAGCACAATGAGGCAATCAGTGCTGATAGGCTGACTCACATCTAGTCATAGACATATCTTTGTGTTGAAAAGTGTGATCAAATACTCCTGTCCCTCACATTGCCCAATTCTCAAAGTTGCAGGTCCTTGGCTAGGAGATCATCCCCAGAAGGCACCTGTGATAGTTAGCCAATGTTGGTTTCCACCCACAGAGCAAGAGTAGGCATGGAGCAGTGGAGAAAACATTGGCCTGGGTCAACATACCTCTGTGGCCTTGGTTTCTCTTTTATAAAATCAGAGTATTAGACTGGTTGTTCTCCTTATGTCAGGATATACTAAGGAATCTGCTTATTTCAGAGGATGATTATGTTCTAACCGTAGAGCTGGGTCTTATAACAGCTAACCACTGGCACCTGCCTCACAGATGCTGGCCTTGAAAAGGAAGGATACCTCTCCAAGAGGCAGAAAAGTTTCTGAACACACAAGTCTTGCTCTGGAAAGTGGTCTAGAAGCATCATAATGTGAGAAGGGATAAAATGTACCCTTAGTTTATACCTATCCATACGGAGAAATTGGACTGAAAAATACTTCTCCTTTCTGATTATTAGGAGTTCAGGTATACAGTAGGTCTAAGAATAGGCAGCTCATTTATGAAGCATGTTGAGATAGTGAATAATGGCACCAGATATCAGGCGGGTGCTCAGTGAGTATCCAATACATGCTTTCTTTATTATTTTTAAGATTTTATTTATTTATTTGAGAGAGAGAGAATGACAGAGAGAGAGAGAGAGCATGAGAAGAGGAGGGTCAGAGGGAGAAGCAAACTCCCTGCTGTGCAGACAGCCTGATGCAGGACTCCATCCCAGGACTCCAGGGTCATGACCTGAGCTGAAAGCAGTCGCTTAACCAACTGAGCCATCCAGGCGCCCCCAATACATTCTTCTCGATCAGTGGTCAGTGAATGATCTTCTCTAAAACATCATTCTAACTCAGCTGTTTGGTGTTTCACTGAGAAAAACTTAAGAATTCTGATATGGACCTCTATTCGTGCATGGTAAGCGTAGAACTTAATACACAAGAGTATGCTTGCATGCAAACAGAATTACATGAAAAGCACTTAAACATGCTGATTTCCTCTTATGGAGACTATCGTTGCCAGAGGGGGAATTCAGAGATCATCATAGCCACCTCTTATTCCCATCAATTATTAGTTGCCTGATAATGAAAACCACTTTTCTCACATCTCAGTTTATCAGGCAAATAGTGAGAGCCTCTCCCTGTATGTTCTTTCTCTCTTAAGTTATAACAAAGAGAATATATAATCAAATGACGACTCTATTCCTATGCCCATAGTATTTCGGTTTATTTGCGTAACTGGATGAAGCAAAGTTTAAGCCTGTTGTCTGCTTGGAGATTCAGAGATTAATTGAGATTTAGCTCTTAAAAATTATTGTTTTGTTTCCTAAAACCTCGCCATGCCTAAAATTTCATGCTGCAAATTAAAATCTTTTTTCCTTCTATTTCTCAATTTGGATTTCAACAGAATTTGTTTCCCTGAGGGAGAGGAGGGGAAATGTCAGAATATAAACTCTGGAAGCTTACATCCTGCAGAAGATGAAATGTTCCACCAAGCAAAAGTTGCCTAAAGGCTAATATATTGCTACATGTAGAGCTTCCACAGCACATTTCTACTGACAAATGACAAATCCGGCCAAAGAAGGACTCAGGCATGGTTTTACCCAGAAACATGCAGCCTAGGTCCATATGATACCCAAAAGATGGTTACTTTAGGGACCCAAAGCCTACCAAACCAGTTGTTTAGCATAATTTAAATCAGATACAGTACGTAACAGTTTGGCGAAAAATTTTAACTCTCTGCTTTGTGAGCTTAATATAAATCTGTTCGCTCCAATGCCACTTTCAGTGGAGAAGAAAACAGATATATTTTCAATTGTGTCTCACAAAAAGATTGTGAAATGCAAAAAGGGATTGCTGGGTATCAACTCAGCATTTCAAAACTGTTATCTGGCACAAGCTCATGTGAAAACATCCTTTTGGACAACGTGTAAAGGAAACCCCCAAACCTTTGATGTCACTAAATTGTTGATGCTGTACTCATGCAACCCGAACGTTGCCTCGACCAGCAGAGCAATAATCCAAACTTCCTTATTTTTTCTTCCTACAAATGAAGGAAAATTATTTTCTCTGACAATTATTGGTTGAATTATCAACTCTCTGAGTCTGTTTGTAAAATCAGGAGAGTTAAGATAATTTTTTGCTCTAATGTACTTTATGATTCTTGGAACATTCAGAATTTTTTTCCAGACATATAACAGGAGGAGTTCCAGGGTTAAGATTCTCATGAAAGGAAAAAGGGATTAGAGGCAGAGCTAGAAAGAGATTAGATACATTAGGTACCAGAGAAAAACCACACTGGCTTCAAGCAGGAGAGGATTTCATCTAAGCCCCATTTCTTTATTTAAAGGGTCAGATCTGGGTCCTGTGAGCAATTTCATCATCCTGCCTTCATCTTCCTTCAGGGACAAATCCTTCCAAAGCCCCTGGGTTTACTCATTCTTGCTCATAAAAGCCTAACTTAGAGGCTCAGACACAGGACCTCTGTTCTGGCTCTGTCAGTGTCAGAACCAACCTGGAAACTGATACATTAGCATAAAAATAAGAAGGCATGAGTCCTGAGTGATTTGCTGGGAAATAATTCAGTGTAGTTGAATAAGTATTAGGAAAGCATCTGTAATGATCAACAATGTGTAGAACAGAAGAGAACTTGGCCCAGTTCTTGTGATAACAAAGTTCCCCCTTCTTTCCACCATACCACATTTCCTCCCACTCTACCCCCAGAATAATCCTGGCTTCTTAAGGGGTAGAAAATATTATTTGAGCTTGTCTATTTTTCATAGCAAGCATTACCGACCAACTCCACCAGCTATAGGTGCAGTCGTAGGGGAAGTGAATCCTAGCTGTTCCGTCAGAACTGGTGTCCAGTCAACACAGTATCTGCCCACAGGGCCTTTGCTGAGCAGCTATAGAACTGAAATTTAAACAGACCAAGGAAAGATAGGATGGTCAGGAAGGAAAGAGCAAATATAGGCTCCCCCCAAAGCATGCTGGGAAAGGAAAAGTAAACCTGTTTGAAGAAACATCACAGTTTTTATATTGTTTCAGTTTTTTGAGGATTGAAAGATGTGAGCCTACATGTAGGCTAAGGAAAAGGATCTTGGGGGAAACGGATGAAGTTGCAAAAGAGATGGAATAATTGATGGAAATAATAATCAATGTATATAAGAACTACTATGTATTAGGCATTGCTTTAAGAGCTTGACATATTTAAATCCATTTACTTCACTTCACCTTATGGGAAGTCCCTAATATGATTCTGACTTTACCGATAAGGAAAATAAGGCATAGCTTAAACAGAATCAAGTTGCAAGACTGGGACTTGAACCTAGCCAGTCAGGCTCCAGTCGAGCTCTAAACCGTTGTGCAAAATCTGCCTTGCTAGGGGAAGTTTTTATGTAGAATGAGATACACTATCGGTAGCCCAGCATTCTCAAGGAGAAAAGACATTTATTTCTTTGCAGCAGAAGAGATTGAGGAGAGATGAGGGGAAGGAACAGAGAAATTCGGAGGGACAGGAGAGAAGAGCTGAGGGCGTTCACATTAGATGGCGAGGTCGATTCTTAAGATCTCTTATGTTCAGATCTATGTTGTTGGCACAAATACACACGGAGACATTACCTCCCTACTTGCTAGGGCAGGTGCCATTTCCCAGTTAAGCTACCAGCTACAACTATTTTGACAAATGTGTGAAAACTTGTGACTGGGACACATACCTATTTTATAGCACTTGTATACATCCTTTCTCCCTCTTCTGATTTTCACTGAACAAACTTTGAAGAGACATTAATATCTTGGGATCTATCCTGACGTTGTACAGCTTGGACTCTGATTTTTTCCTGTGAAAGGAGTCAAAACTCTTGTAGCAATGAACTCCAAAAATTCTGAAATTATGCTCAGTAGTTTCCTTGGAGACCTCGAAAAGCAAGGCTTTGATCAATCATGGGATACGGCAGAATATGCATCCAGTTTCAAAAGACCCACTCTTGAGAAGAACCCGATTATAGAATTTATTGAAAAGGAAACTGGTATAAAATATGCAGTGCTAAAGGATGTGTTTCAGACCACAAGTGCTAGAAGAATTCAGTAAGGTAGCTAAGATAGTATTCATATATATCAAGCTCTTTAGGCACTGGGTAATTTATACGAAGTGGTATGCTGGTAAATTAGCTCTCAAAAAAACAAAAAGTAGTTCTCACTGGTAGTAACTGCTAATTTCCACGGTGTAAATATTCCCACCGTTGCTAATTTCAAGCTACCAAAGTACCTCATAAAATTCCTCAATACCTCACAGTTATCTCTAGAGAGCAGGTAGGTGCTGACTTCAGTACTGTCTGTTTTGCTCTCCCATTTCATCCAGCAGCCTTTTAAGATAAGGACCACTATTATTTCCAGTGTACATATTGGGAGAAATATAATTTGCCCAAATGCACAGGACTAGAATGGGGGCAGAACTCTGAAGGAAGCTCAGGCTCTATGACCCTAATAACATCTAGCCATAGGCCTGTACTCCTCCTTTAACCTGAAAACCAACACAGATATTCCAGGTGGTAACCAATCCCCACCTCTGGCTCATCTCTATTACGGCTGCATTTCTTATGGCCCCTTGGGGACTTAGTTAATATTTGTAGGTCTTTACTGCCCAGGAGAGTATCTTGGTGTAAAAGCCCAATAAGTGTATATTTTAGTTAGTACTCAAAATATTTTTTGGCCCCTTGCTACCTAAAAAATGGGCCAACCAGTAGCAGCATCTGGGAACTTGGTAGAAATCCAGACTCTTTCTTACTTAGATCTGCTAAGTCAGAATCTGTCCCATAAGATGATCCCCAGATGATATGTATACCCATTAAAATTTAAGAAGCATCGCTTTAGACTACAGCAATCAAGGCCAGGCTCTCCTGTGCCAAGAATGTGTCACATTGTATGTTGTTTTGCAGTTGGCAGTGACAGGCACTGACACGACACACGCTATCCTATCCCATCCCCTTTGTGGTCGTTAGGGGTACAGTCTGTGGTCACAAAACAGAGAGACTCTACGGACTGAGACTTGGCCTCATTAGCACTATTCTGAGCAAACAGCCACAGACTTCTCTTGCATTAACCTGCTTAGTAACCTCAGATTTTGTTTTTCTAATTCTACAAGAAACATTGGAGAGCCAAGTTCAACTGGATTCCTCACAAGGATTTCCTCTCAGAAAAATTAATGCAAAGAAAAATAACTTCTAAACACTCGAGAGTCTGTCAGGAAGTGGTGGAGAGGAGTGAGCCTGCTGGAGCCAGACCTCTCTGACGTGCTAGCTTAATTCAAACCACAGGACTTCATTTGAACTTGGCCAATCATTCATGAGTTGAAAATAGAAGGAAAGGATATGTGGCCAAAGTTAGAACTTTTAAAAACACTTTTGAGATGTTCACTAAATTCGCCATCCGCACATTTAAAAAGCATTGTGGGTTGGGTTTCTATTATGTTTTGTTTTCTGTTCTCCCAAGCCATCAAGTTGCTGAGGAAATGGCCACAACCCAGAGGCAATTGAAGGTAAATTCCTGTAGTTTCCAATTGAGATAAAGTCTAGAAATAAAACAAATGCAGTTCAGAGAAAAAAAAATTAAAGATCTATTTGGGATTCTAAAATAAAGGCCAAAATTATTCATGCTCATCAGTGGGTACTAGGCTAAATACATCCCACTGGGATAGCAGGGTGAAAATTCCCTTCCCATTTTTCATCTGACCACGGTAGGGTAGCAAGCGTGCCTTCTAGAGGCCAGAAGAGCAACATTATTCAACAGAAGGATAGAAGGAAGAGCGTTCCGTCTGCCCAGGTATGGGGAGGTTTACTGTGTTCTTACAGAGGGTGGTCCTTCAGAGATATTTCTTCAGGCTTCTAGTGACCAAGAATAGCATCCCAGGACTCTGAGGTGCCAGGAGGCCACAAAAGGTAGTCTCATAAATCATCCCTACACTGAAAGTTTCTTATTAATGGGGACCACATGCCTATTTTGGTCACCACCATGCCCCCAGTACCAACAGCATTGCCTGGTACCTAATTAATGTTCATTAAATATTTATCATATGATGGATGAATGAATAAAGCCATTGCTCCAGATTAATCTCAGCATGCTAGAAATGCCTGGTAAGTACTCACCATGATGTGCATGAAGGTAGAAGGTTACCTGGTAGCCTGGGGCACCTGGGTAACTCTGTCCATTAAGCATCTGCTCCTTGATTTTGGCTCAGGTCATGATCTCAGGGTCCTGGGATGGAGCCCTGCAATGGACTCCCTGCTCAGGCTCAACAGGGGAATCTGCTTTTCCCTCTCCCTTTGCCCCTTCCCCTGCTTGTGCTTTCTCTGTCTCTCTCAAATGAATAAATAAAAATCTTTTTTTTTTAAGATTTTATTTGACAGAGACAGCGAGAGAGGGAACTCTAGCAAGGGGAGTGAGAGGGAGAAGCAGGCTCCCTGCTGAGCAGGGAGCCCAACACGGGACTTGATCCCAGGACCCCAGGATCACGACCCGAGGCAAAGGCAGACGCCCAACGACTTAGCCATCCAGGCGCCCCAATAAATAAAAATCTTTAAAAAAAAAAGTTAACAGTAGCCTGGAAACTAAAAATAAAAGGAAAACATAGGACAAAGTCAGAAATGGGGGTGTGTGCACTAAGTGGGAATGGGACTGTGCAGACTGGGAAGGGAGAAGAGGGGCAATCTCTGCGGAGTCAGAAGCCTCCATCACCCAATTCGTCATTTTGCCAAAAGTTGGATTTGCCCATTTGGACATTTAGCACAGAGAATTTAACAAACCAGTATCTATTCCTGGCTACTGTGAGCATAGCACTCTTTTGGCACTGTGAGAGATGAAAGACCTATCGTTCAGCTCAGGTCTTCTGGGAACTTAGAATTTAGTTGCAAATGTAAGTGTAATATGATCATATAACAAATTTTTAAAAACACCATGCAAAATATCAATATTTTATGATTAAGTGCCAGATAGGGTAATGAATGTTAAAAGGTCAAAGAAGTCTTTATAAAGGAGATATAGTTTAAACTGTAGAGTCCCTGGCACATAGTAAGTGCTAAATGTTTGTGTGAATGAGTAAGTAGATGAGTGTTAAAAGGTACATGGTATCAGCTCAGAGCAACATGAAAATTATTTTAAGAATAATAAATATGTATATTATTATTATTATATATATTGTTTGTGTATATATATATGTGTGTATATATATATTTTATAGGGAGAAAGTTCATATTGCTGCTTCCTGAAATGAGTGGGTAGAATGTAAATAAATGGTTGGAGATCTGAAGTGACAGAGACCATCAATTTTCCGTTCTTCAGGATTTCAGACAAGGATATAGTTCTGAGTAAAACACTGGGATCTCCTAAGTGTATGGGCTATCTATCCTTAGGAAAGGTCCAGATAAGCTTCTGGACATTGTCCACTTATTTCAGAAGTATTTTGAAACCCCTTGACTCCAGGGAGAGCACCAAGGACGGTGGTCTTGTGGTCCACAGTTCTTTTCTGCAGCTGATAATGTTCTTGAGCAGCCACTGCTTCTTCATCCCCAGTTGGGATGGTTCACAGAAGTATCTAATCGAGGATCTGATAGGGGAGTAGCATCAGGGAGAGAAGCGGTGTGGGACTGGAGGGGACGAGGGGGACATGGGAGCACGGGGCGGTAGTAAAGAGAAACGCACTCCACGGAGAAGCAAGCCCGCTTCCACAGGGACGCAGGCGAAAGCAGCCTGCACACTGATACCACAGGAAAGTGATGCTTGAAGGGTGGGTGACTGACTCGTCATATAACGATAGTGGTGATGATGAAAACGATGACGGCTTCTTGGGGCTCTTCAGGTCTCCGTGTTCTTCAGTGTAGCCCTGTTTCCTCTCTTCCTCTACCCTCTTCCAAACTGTGCCCCATCAGTCCTGCTGGAAATTCGTGATGCGGCTGAGCCAGTCAGCTGAACAACCTTTCCTTAAGATGACATGGAGTCCTATAAAATCGCAGGGTACGGGTAGAAATAAAATGCAAGCCACGTTTGTAATATTAACTTTTCTGGGGACGCCTGGGTAGCTCAGTCAGTTAAATGGCTGCCTTCGGCTCAGGTCATGATCCTAGGGTCCTGGGATCGAGTTCCGCATTGGGCTCCGTGTCTGCGGGAAGCCTGCTTCTCTCTCGTCCTCTGCCTGCCACTCTTCCGCTTGTGCTCTCTCTCTCTGTCAAATAAATAAATATAAAATAAAATAA